>NW_026534329.1:6915788-6943533 GCF_026225885.1 Hylaeus anthracinus | reverse complement strand
TAAAAGTCCTTTTCCCTGAAATTCAAGTACATTTTAAAATAGTTTCACCTGGTCATTCTCTACACATAAGCTGATACTTTTTAAAAATTGATTCGACGAATTTAAAAATAACCCTGAGCTTAATTTTGAGAACGAATATATACGTCCTCCGGAGTCGAAGGGTTAAAGGGTGCCCCTTTAACGTGTCAGCAAATTTTCACGTGACACGCAGCGAATGATTTACTTGTTAAAATAAATTATTGAGCACTCGGTTGAGAAATAAGTTTCTCCACCCCCGATCCAACGAACACGAAAGTAAAAAATCGAGGACCGAGGCGTTTAACCGAATCGTTGGGAGAGCCAGACGGGAAAGTATGGTCGTTCGGCGTGGATCGTTGCATCACGGATACGATTGCAGCTGCAACGGCTCGCAACATGCACACGCGGATGGAGGCGGACGTGTAGCTATGCACCGCGACACTAATACACCTGCGGATTTAGCAGATACGAACGATTCGAGGGGACGATAATGATCTTTCGCACGTACCAGCTCGTCCGATCTGAGGTTTCTTATTCAATGGGGAGCCGCGATTATAGCCCAGTTCCTTTTGTGCTTCCCTTCCACGGCTCTAACGACATCGCGGCGGCCTCTCCGCACTTTTTGTGCCCCCGTTGGCACGGGCTGATGATCAGTGACACATTTAACCAAGGAGGAGGACGATTTTCTTTTTTACCATTCGAGATGAGTCGCGGGAAATGTTCATCGAGGAGAATTAGTTATCGTCGTCAAGCTGAGCGATGATTCACAAATTCTACCTAATTTTCTACCTTGTTTCACCTGGACGTAACTTCTACGACTTTCGCTGTATATTTGGTGTAGAAATTCATTCTGTCTCTTCGTAAAATAAATTTATCATTGATTTATAAAGATAAACTATCGTTGATTCGCAGAGTGTGCTTAATTTTCTAACTTCTTTATTTTCAACGTAACTTCTATCAAGTTTTTTTTTTTCGTGAATTCTCCATTTCCTAACTTCTTTATTTTCAACGTAATTTCTATGTTTTTCAATATATTTGGAGTAGTAATTAATTCTATGCCTAATCATTTATTTATAATGAATAACTATTGGTGATTCGCAGTGTTCAATTTCCTAATTTCTTTATTTTGAACGTAACTTCTATTAGGTTTTTCAATATACATATTTGGTGTAGAGATTCATTCTGTCCCTTCGTAAAATAAATTTATCATTGATTTATAAAGATAAACTATCGTTGATTCGCAGAGTGTGCTTAATTTTCTAACTTCTTTATTTTCAACGTAACTTCTATCAAGTTTTTTCTGTATATATGGAGTAGTAATTAGTTCTGTGCCTTATCATTTATTTATAATGAACTATTGGTGATTCACAGTGTTCTCGATTTCCTAACTTCTTTATTTTCAACGTAACTTCTATTAGGGTTTTCAATATATTTGGAGTAATAATTAATTCTGTGGCTTCGTAAAGTAAACTTGTCATTTATTTAGAAAGGAAAACTTTAATTCTCCTTCAGTCATGCATTTTAAAAACGCATATATAGATTGCCGACCAATTACTTAAGATCAAACGCTCGTTTCGGTAATAAAGTCGATAGACTCACATTGCAATAAATTAATTTCTCACGTATGAAAGTAATCATTAATACGTAGCCAGTATCGCATAAGAGTGTGATGGAGTTACGCTTATTTCATTTTTAACTCGCAAATAACAAACATTTTACTTTGACTACATTTTTAAAAAATAATGCAGCTTTGAGAGATCGATTGTTGTTAAATGTTTTCGTACGTATGCAAAAGTCAGCAAGGGACATATACAAAAAACCAAGAATAACACTGGAAGCGACATTTATTTTCATTTTCTTTTCATTTCTCGTGACGTGCAAATGTTTCAAAGTAAAATATTGACAATAATAAAAAGTAGGTCAGAGAAGAAGTGAACATCAGAGTGTTTTAATTTTGGTATGCACTTTTTCACTCGAGCGAAATTCGTGAAGGTAATATTGAAGAGATGACATCAACTGGTCGAGTTGATTAACAATAAACCTACCACGATTAAGGAATAATTGTCTCGTTGGAAGTATCGAATGTGAACTTTCCTCGAAATGAAAAGCATCGTTAGCTACCAGTTACGATTTGCGATTGAATATTAACAAACAGTAATGAATTTCAGCTTTTTAGTTAATACTTGTTCGAAGCATCGTTAGCTAGCAGTTACAATTTGTGATTAAATATTAACAAACAGTAATGAACTTCAGCTTTTTGATTAATACTTGTTCGAAGTTCACTAGTCGATAAATTTTTCTCACTGTTGCTTTTCTAAAATATTACAAGTGTACTGGATAATTATTATATAATAATTGCATGAATATAATAATAAGCAAAATTTTATGATTACCATAGTTCGTATGGATCCACTATAATGGCCATTAGATTAAGGGTTTAGTTATGTGTACAGATATATTGCAATACAGATCATGTTAAGATCACGTTAATTTGGAAGGTTGATACTTTAATGAACTAAAATAATAAGTATATTTGTTTAAACTAGAGTTATAAATGATTGAATATAAAGATATAGAATAAATTTGGTAATATTTTGATATCTTTTGATACTTCTTACAGTTCACCCAGATATACACACCTGGCTTCATACTGCGCTGTAGGCAGCATTAAGTATGGACATTTAAGAATATTACAAGAATTGACAGCTTATAATGTTTAATTACGTTTTAACGAGAAAAAATGAAACCGGTCCCAATTTATCGACGATATTTGATGGAGTACCATAAACCAGTCATAAGATATTAAATAGCTATTCGGTGGGACCTATAAAAGGCTACGAATGTCTCTATTTATGTACATTTAATGGGATAGTTGTATAATTCTCATGGCAATCGGTAATTTCAGCAGTCATAAATACGACACTTCCTTAATTATTTCTTCTATTACTATCGTCATCCGTCTAGTTACTTTTCTCTTTTGTAACGTATGTACAATGGGCGACTAAGGAAAAACGTGCCAGAAACTACAATAATACGTTAATATTTATAAATAACCTTATAAATACTACATAAATATTAATATGATTATAATGTGAAATCAATTTTTAACGTAGATGATAATCAAAATTATTTCAACCTTGTACTAATCAAGAAACTGCCTTTCAAGTATATTTCAAATAAAATACATAAAACAATACGGAGTTATAGGAAATACAATTAAGAAAAAGTGTCGCATACAAAGGAAAGCAATTAATTACTAGAAATGCAAATAAAACACTTAGATTGCCTTTAATTTAGTTTTAAAAATTTTAAGTTCTTATTGTTACGACTAACACTGAATATTTATTGTGTATATAGAATTGCAATATTAAAATTGCAGGAATTAATTGCTAGGAATGTATGACGACAGCGATCGTTCAGGTGGTTCGGTAATTTATGCTCCCGTCTTCTATTTAAACGTGTTGTTACCGAATAAAAGATCGAAAGGTCTTTGGAAGCGATTTCCTTTCCACTTGCACGTCGATTTAATTAACAGCCGCTCAAGTCTAATGACAATAGACAAAAACGATCGCGTAAATCTGCCTGTTCCTAGATCTTTACCGTCGTGCCTCTTGGACTTGGTGCACGCAGCGCGTTGCGAAACAGAACCCGAACGTTTCTATGAAGATTTGCGAGGATTTTCTTCTATTTAATGAGACATGAGACGCTGGTTAGACGTAACGAATACGATAAAGTTTGTTCCCGTTATGTGGATTACCCATCGAATAACCCACGATCCGGGTAACGATGATCCTTTCGTTCCAGTGTTCGTCTGATTTCGTCATTAAACCGATGATCGATGTTCAGCGACAGTCTCCAACAATTGGACAATGACGAGAGTATACGTTCATCGATGTATTATTCTTATTGTTTGGACTGACACTGGATGAATGTTTATCGTATATGAAATTGCAGTATTAAAATTACAGGAAAGTGCAAATAAAAAACTTAGGTTGTCTTTAATTTAGTTTTTAAAATTTTCAGTTCGTATTATTAGGACTGACACTGGTTGAACTGGTTGAACATTTATCGTATATAAAATTGCAGTAAAGAGCAAATAAGCAACTTAGGTTGCCTTTAATTTAGTTTTTAAAATTTCGATTTCTGGTTTTAGGTTTCTCTAGATAAATGTAGAACGGAAGTGGAGTAAAAATTATAAATAGACTACGGATCTTTATGCATTTATAGGAAATTTGAATGCACAAGAACCTACAAAATGCAAACAATATACAAGAATATAAAAAAGATTGAAAGTAAAGTTCATGTTATAATATTTGCAGATTAAAATAAATTTCTATTCAGATCCAGTTTGTGAAGATTCTTTTGCAAAGATTTTATTTTGCATAAAGATCCGTAGTCTGATTATAAATAATAGGCATACGATACATTTGAGGTATAACATCAAAGTAGAAAAATGTTTAAAAAGAACAGATACTGAAGCTTTTGAAGGTTTTGAAGTGTATACACATGACTCAAGATTTATTCAAACTCATTTGAATTTGTATAAAGAAAAATAAAATAGGCAAAATCGTTACGATATTTTGCTTGAAAAGAGTATAATACATTTTATGAATTCTGTGAAGTATTTTTATCGTTTGGTTATCAAAAACGCAAAATGAGAGGAGGAAAACTTGTATGCACTTATATGCACTTGTACAATTAAAATGTAAAGTATAGCAAGTCATTAGTAAAGGGGAACACTAATTATCGAGAGAGAGAGAGAGAAAATTATATACACTTATAGAAGCTTAATAATGTGTATACAATTCTTTAAATAAGACAATATATACTAATTGAAAAGATGTATTATTTTCTGAGAGATCTAGAAGAATAGCAAGAAAGTAAAAACAAATATATTACGAAAATTACAAGAAATTCGAAGTATGGAATTGTAAAATAACGTCTGATATTATTTCAATTATATCAAATACAGAGTCTAAATAGCATTAAGTACGATGGTTGTTCAGAAATTTTCGAACATCGAACATTTTGTCGAAATGACCTCGTGCGTACTGTGAGAAGATTCCGAACGAATTGCAATGTCGCTGATGGATACCATGAATTCGCATTTTGCAATAGCGGTACGTAGGTAGCCTAACGAGCGCAGGTGGAATTACGAGAAGAGGTTCGCGTCGTACACGCTGCTGGCAGAGCTGTGAAGAAACAGCTAATGCAATGATATCTCAATATCTTTGTTGAATAATTGGGATACCCTTTGGGTATCTTTGATTGCGTGTCAAATAAAATTAAGCGCAATGAAATGAACGAAGTCGCAACGTATTAAGACATCGGTATAATTAAAAAATGAAGAAACACCTCTACCTGATACGTTTTGTCGCAACGACACCTTGAAAACGTTTTCTTCGGCGGAATAAGGACACTCGAATGTTCGCAATATTACGTAATTAATGTTAAAAGTTCACTTATCCATAAAAGGTGTCAAATATATGAATATATATATTTTATGGAGTAACATAAACGCGTTATAAGATATTAAATAGCTATTCGGTGGGACCTATAAACGGCTACGAATGTCTCTATTTATGTACATTTAATGGAATAGCACATACAGGGTGGGGCATTTTAAACAGGACACGTGAATAACTCGCTTGTTTTTGAAAATAGGAGAAAATGTATTAGACCAAATGTAGATGGTATTTCGGGGCTCATAATCTGGTATTATCAATTTTTCTGTATGTGGAGGCGTCAAGGAGATATGACTTTAATATATGAGTTGATCTTCATATCTCCTTGAAGCCTTCATCTACAGAAAAATTGGTAATACCAGGTTATGAGTCCCCTGATACTAATTAAATTTGGTCTAATGCATATTCTCCTATCTTCAAAAACGAGCGAGTTATTTATGTGACCTGTTTAAAATGCTCCACTTTGTATATTTATAAAAATATTTAAAAAAGAATTTATTAAAGAATACTTTTACACAACTATTATAAACAAATATTTAGTAAAATTACATTATAATTATATACATTTATAAATACATTTTTGATCAAATATTTCTTCTTCCACATAAAGCAAACTTCAATATCAATAGAAGTAACTCAACGATATAAACTTCTTGATTTTAGGAAGCAATGTACAAAAGTTTACACCAAAATTTACATCATTACACATTGTTTACTTTGGTAGTAGACAAAATAGGTGTATGGAGAAGGATACTGAATTAGAATTCATAGTAATAGAATAAAAATTCACAACGTGGTGTTCTCGATAGATTAATGAAGCACCATTTAAAATTTCTACACATCTCGCTCTATGGAAGGCAACTTTATATTCAAAGAAACATAGAAACGTTTCCTTAATAGTGTACGACAACAAAAGTGAGGATTAAGATAATTTACAAATCGTTTTATTCATTTGAATGTATTAATTTCTGCATCGTTAGAAGTTCCATGTTTGACCTTTAGAAATACAAAGTGGCGTTTCTAATAAAAAATGAATCCTATCACAGCGTCGTATATCATACTTTATGATGACTTCATAATGACAAGCGTAGGATGTTTTGTAAAAGCAGCTCAGATTCTATGCTAAACTAATTGCGAAGCCATTTTTATCCCGAAGACTGCAGACGAATACAAAAGCTTCTTTGATCCGTGCACCGAATTATGACGTAATTGGAAAGATATTAGCATCACGAAAGTCACCCCGAGGTTATATAAAGTCCTTCTCTGTAATGTGGTACGCACGAAATCATCAAGTTGGAATAACAAAAGAAACTTGGAAGGATGTATCCTTCTCTTAATGAGTTAGTATTGTATATATTCGTAATTGTTACATTGAATTTATGTTACCCAAGTAATACTAGAAAGGAAAAAAAAACAATCATGCCGAATCGAGTAACCTCCTTCTTTTCTAAGTCTGTTAAAAAAAAAAAAAATATCACTCAATTCTTCGTGTTTACGCCTTCGATGTTTTGCAGGGCACCCTGCGCGAAAAAAAACAATTACGTCGAATTGAGTAACTTTCACCTTTTCTAATTCTATTAAAAAAAAAGAAACATTTCACTGACATATCAACGCTCAGGCTAAACCCTTGAACCTAGAAGCCTGAAATTTTGCACAGAGGCTTCCTTTGAAAATTCAACCCCTAAGGGAGTAAAAAGGGGTTGTAACGTTTGTATGAGAAATATTTTATTTGTGGTCGGATTTACTTAAAACTTAGTATTCATGCTCTTCGATATAATTAATCAAACACCTATCTTGGCATTTTAAAAATATCAACCCCTAAAGAGGCGAAAAGGGCTTGCAGTTCCTTTCAATTTCCTTTATAATTGCTTTCCTATTCCTTAATCATAAAAACAATTTAGTTAGGAAATTTTTCAGTCCAAAACATTGGTTACATGTAAAGGGGTGAAAAGGGCTTGCAGTTCCTTTCAATTTCCTTTATAATTGCTTTCCTATTCCTTAATCATAAAGACAATTTAGTTAGGAAATTTTTCAGTCCAAAACATTGGTTACATGTTTAGTATAGAGAAGTAATATCCGCGGGGTACAGCTAGTCATCCTATAAAATTGAAAAATGTCGAGTTGTTTGTTGGTGCACATAAAAAGTGTTGTGGGCCAGGTTTGCGACAATGAATCTCAACAAAAACGAAAAGATAGTCATGTAACACCTTGCATATCACTCCCTGTGATCGACAGCAGCTTTACAGTCGTGCCAAACGTCAATAAGAATTTAGAGATGTGCGAGAAGAATGGTTTCGAGATACCGCGTATAAAGTTAGGGTACCTCTCCGGAGAATCAACTCGGAGACATCAACTCTGTTGGTCGTAGTTCACGTCAATGGCGTCAGGTTACGGAGACTTCAACAGAGGTTCGAACACGATCCCGCGGGCAACTTTCCACTCGGCTCCGAATCCTCTTTCATTTCTGTCCTTTTTTATCCGTCGCTGTTCTCTTTTTCTCGCTATAGTTCTCTTTTCTTCGTTTCCGAGATATCTTTTCGTTCTTGCGCCCTGCCCGTTCTAGTTCCGTTTATATATATGTTTGGCGTTTCGCCTTTGTCTCTCTCGCCCGGAGCACAAATACCTACGTATGTAGAATGTGTTTAACTTGCTCTGTGGTTCCCTGTCAGCGCAAACTCGGCGTTATCGACCACTCGCGGGAAAGCAACCGCCGACGTTTGTGTATCTTCGTGGCAGCGGTTTCCAAAGTGCACCTCTGCACACCTCGCCGGGGATTAAGGGACACGACGTATTTGGGTAATCCCTTTGCGATCTATAAACTGTATTTATTTTCAATTCTGTTGGATTCTGTGCGCGCTTCGTGCGACCGAAGAGAATCGGTTTACTTTTCAAATATAGATGGAAGATCGTTTCAATTTATTTTGTGCTCGATATGCAGATCGCTTCCGGTTTCCTTTTGATTATTTCAACGCTAATTCGAAGAATGAATATGGTCTCGTGATGCATGAACACTATTCTATTTTTAAGTTATCAAGGTAAATGTAACTAAATGTAACAATTATAATTACTAAACATATACACTACCACATCTTTGGTCTTCTCTTTGTCTCGTTCCTCTCTTATTAATTTCCTCTTTTTGTTTTCTTTATTCTCTTTATTCTCTTTAGTCTTGATCCTCTCTTATAAATTTACTCTCTTTCTTAATTTGTTCTTCTCTTTATTCTATCACCCTTTCATCTGGTCTCCCTTCTATCACTTTTTCCTCTGTCTCCTTTTTCTCTAATTTCTGGCATTCTTCTATGTAACGTTAAATCGTACCTATTTCTAGCTCACACAATTCACACTTCCCGTCCTCTTCTCCAACCTAATATCTAAATATTCCCTTCCTTGAAATCCCCACACCTCACCCCACCTAATAATTCCTGGTTCTCTCCTTTTCCTCTTTTCCTTAAATACTCAAAGTTGTCACGACATATTTCTGTCTCTCACACAGGAATTATTTATTTCTAGAGAATTTCAAACTGGACGTTTCAAACCGGACCACCGCCTTTTCCTCTTTTCCTTAAATACCCAAAGTTATCACGATATATTTCTATCGCTCGTACAGAGAATATTTATTTCTAGAGAATTTCAAACCGGATCCCCGAAGACTTTGATAGTTTATCGCGAAACCGGTGTAGAATTTCCTGTATCGTATTAGCTTTTAGGAAGCTATCGGTAACCAGAGTGCGCTGGAAAACATTTTGGCTATCGGCTTTCTCGCGTGCAAGCTTCACGAGTTGGTGCACCGTGCGATGATAGGGGGGTCGATCGTTGCCGTAGGGTTCGAGTGAAAGCGTTGTCAGGATCTATCGATTCGGCGAAACCTTTTGCACGACACAACTCGACCCGTCGTTTTCACCGTGGCTAATGAAGTATCGCGTTAAACGGGAAACTCGATACCTGGCAGCGAGACTATCCGAGCAACAAGAGTCGTTTGGCAAAAAGGGAGGACAAAACAGTTTGGGATTCGGGGTTGCGTACAGGTCGGCGTTAGTTATCGTTTCCCTACCGGGGGGAAACTGCTCGAAATTATATAAACGTCGGTTGTTATGCTTCGACGCAGCACGAATTAAGACAACAGAATTACTCGGATTCCTTGAGTTCAATTTTTGAATAAAAGACGATGTAAGTCGCGACAGAGATTCATGAAATATTCACTAACTGTGTAACAAATTAAACATGAAGGTTTTGCTAATCATCAACTGTACGATGAAAGTCAAAAATACTTGGCTGGGTTTATAAAAAGTGTGTAACTGATTTGAACTTCGGTTTTTGCACTGGATCCATATGCCTGTTTTTATATACTAATTATTTCCATTATTCTTAAGGGGTATTCTGGTCTAGAGCGTCAATTTTTGGTTCTTTTTGAGGAGTTTTTTTAATCTATAAGGAATTTTTATGAAGAGTTGTGCGCACATGTTTATTCACATTGTAAGAACGTACCCAATTTTTCGCAGGTAAAAATAATTCAAATTAAACATAGTACAAGTGATTCAAACGGTCGAAGGAACTCGTCGAAGGGAATTGTCGTACGACAGATCGTGTCGCGTATGGGGTCGTTTAAAAAATTGTTTAAGGAAAATCCAGAAAATAAATAAGTGGTACATCGAGAAAGTAGAATTTCTTTCATAAGACAGACTCGCGTGATAATATCAATAATCATATCGTCGTTCGAAATTGAATGTTAAATCGATAACGAGTCATCATTAGACTGTTGGAATATCTTTGCCTACAAACATTGAACCTAAATAACAATTTATTTTATTCTGCAAATATTATAACATGAACTCTGCTTTCAATCTCTTTAAAATTCTTGCATATTGTTTGCATTTTGTAGTTTCTTGCACATTTCAATTTCCTATAAATGCATAAAGATCCGCAGTGTAGTCATCGTTATATAATTTCACGACGTTTCTCAGAAAATAACGTATATAAATGAATTCCACGCCTTTCTTTAAATATTCAGTAATTCGTAATTCTCGTTTAATGACGAAAGTATTGTCTGGCGTAGAAATGAGTTTCAATGTGTACCGAAAACGGTACACGTGGCAGGGAACGCGTTAACCAGGAGAATCTCGTTGCAACCCCCAGTGTCATGTGCGCGGTTCACGACCCTAACTGGACCGAATGCAGGGAAGGATCGATTGGTTCGCGCGGTGCGCGGATTGCGGAGACCTCGACGAGGAGACTTCGACAAGCTCGCGAGCCAGAGACCCGTTGATCCACGAGGAAAACAGGATCAGGAAGTTGCTCGTTTCGCTGGCGGCTCGTATCCGAGGAGATTAACTAAGCGTGCGTTCAATCTCGACGAGCCCCACGGCCTTCGAAAATCTCGAATTAATTTTCGTTCCCACCCTATGTCGCGCAAACTTTTCCTCGGTTTCACGAGTTTCTTTTTTTTTCCGCCTCGATTATCCGCGCGTGCGAAATTCTAGCTGGTGCGAAATTCTAGCGCGTGGTTGCTTTGTTGTTTATTTTACGCGACTGCTCGTTTCCTCGAAATATTGGGTCGAATCATAAATAACTTCCGTTTGCTAACTTACGATTTATTTCCAAATATATTATTATATAATGAATCTCCACTAATTATGTATTGGTATAGAGAATTATGTATTATGTATTTGTATAGAGGGTGAAGTATTTAAAACAAGACACCTGAACAATTCGCTGGCTTCTAACAATAGAACAACAATAGAAGAAAAGGCGTCGAATGAGAAACATTGTCACTCTCTTTAAAAGAGAAAACATGGTTGCGTTCGTATCTCTTCTATATTCTCACTGAGAAAAAAATTATCGATATCAGGTCATGTCACCCTCTTATTCGAAGCTTTTTCTTTTATTGTTAAGAGCTACCGAATTATTCAAGTGACCTGATTAAAATACCTCACCCAGTATACCTGAATAAAGAATAATATAAAGAATAAAGAATAATATATATTTGGTATATTTCAAAGTATAAATGTTATTTTAAAATGCTAACACAAAGGGAGAAGAGAAAACATACCTATTTATTATTTTACTTTCGTATGTTATAACATTATTTTTGAATAATCTAAATAAAACGAACTTTACTTCGAACGATAACCATTATTTATTCTCGTTACGGTTATACTTGGATTCTTAATTCGAAAATACGAGGAAACATATGCCACAGTAAGACAACGTATTTCTGTTTCTATTAATTACCACATTCTGTTTAACCAAATTTCACGAGCAGTGTATCGTTCATTAAAAACGTAAATATAATAATTTTCTGCCGCAGAGAAAATTGCACAATTAAACATTCAAATTTTACAGGAGAGAATATTAAAATACCTTTTTGTAAAATTTGATTCGTCAGAAGAAAAATTGTAGGTAGAGAACAAGACTAACGTAAATGTAATGTACAGAGTTACGATAATAACTAACCCAAAATTAAAGAGTTACGAAAGGTGTCAAACGATGTTAAGAAGAATAGAAATAATTGTATTGCGATGTATGGATTCAGTCCAATAACTGAAGTGACAGTTGTGCAATTAAAAAAACCAAGCAAGCAAGCGAATGCTTCACGAGGTACCCAGAAAACGGAGAATCCACGTGAACACGGATTTATGGCACCCATAAACCGCAACACCTGTCGAATATTGTTCGAATTTCTTTCAGCTCTTTTTTCGGTAAGTCGACGATCTGGTAAAGCCAGGAGACGAGGAAGCCATATAATTTTTCTTCGGCTTCCACGCGCGTCTCGAACAAATTTCAATCCACCTACAGGGAAACCGAGGGTGATCCGGACACGGTTTAATTTAGGGAAAGAATTTTTTGTCGTTCGTTCTCCCTATTAGTCAAAGTGATGGATGTATTTAATTTTTTTAAAGTAATTATAAAGAAACTTTTTATTCTACATTATTAAGAACAGCAATTACAATTATAGTGTAACGATGGATTTTTGTTGAGAAGTATTAGTTGAAATGGTATTAAGGTATTGAATTATTAAGATATTAAAATAGCGAACCGTGGATTTTCTGCGCAATTATTTACTTATGTTGATGCAAAAATCTAATGTTGCCTGTGCTGCTCATTTAGATTCGTTTGCGAGCAAATGCAGATATTGTTAAAAAAAAAGAATTACCCAGAACGCTGTAGCTACCACAGATATTTCCTTGCATTAAATATATATGTCAATTACTCGTTTGTCGTTTGAGAATTAAATTAAATGACACTATGATACCTAATATTCTCTCTAAACTTTTAATTAGCGTATGTGCAATGTTATTCACAGATATGCTAGTCGTTTATTATTAGTATTTATTTATTTATTGTCACATCAGCATATATGCCATTAGCGACTATTGTGAATTACTCACCCACATATGGGTGACAAGGGTTTTCACTGACAATGAGACACGAAATAAATTAATTCTGAAACTGAAGTGTCGAAGAAAATAAATCTAGATAGGTTCGGTAATTCTAAAGAGGTTGCAAAAATAAGTACTACCACAATCGTTGGATTACATCATTTCGGATCGTATAGAGATAAAATGTTAGTCTCGAAGGAATTCTCACGATTGTTAGTCCGTTAATGAACGTTATAAATGAACCGAGAGTAGAGCAGATGGAACGGAGTGGTATCCATCGACTTGAACGGGTCAACAGTCGAATAGAGATAGAAGTGTCTGTCAGCAGGGCGATCGATGGCGAATCGAGCGACTATTTAAGCGGGTCGTAACCTCTAACAAGTCCGGCCTTTGGGACGAGGTCGCGGTGACCCAGATCAGCCGGTAGGTCTCGTCTTACCTGTACGATGGCTGCCTTTGCTGCTCCTGCAATCGTTACCCTGGATTCTGCGCACTTACAGGTCTACCGTAAGGACACATTCGCTACTTTGCACCTTGTCTGATGCATCCACTTCGTGAAATTTCTCTATCGGTGGTCTCGCGTTCGACCTGACACGAAAAGCTCGCTTTGCAGAGGTTTGGCTCTGATCAACCGAGTGCAAAGTTTCGGTTGCAGTTCTAAAGCTTTAACGTCGCTTGATAGTTTTTAGTACCATTATAGTTAAACAAAACTGGATCTATACGAACCAATCGATGCGTTAAGTCTTTGTTCTTGCTCGGACTACTTCGAGACTAGGGCGAATTTCGTTTGAAATTAAAATACAAATATTAGATGATTGCATAAGTTTGTGCTTGATTTGAAAATGAAGTTCAGTGGGCTAAATTTCAAAGGATACGGTTTTATTAATCAATTATGTAGTCACCAGTATTTTCTACAATTATTTTCTAATAATCTACAAACTTGTCGATTTTAGCTTTGAAGAAAGATCTTGGTTTGTCACGAATAAATTTCGTGAGGTACGTTTTGATAGCTTTCTCGGAATTTAGATTCTTTCTATTCAAACTGTTCTGAAGCGACCGGAAGATATGAACATTTGAAGCTTGTAGATCGTTGGAAAATAGTTGGGCGAATTTCGTTTGAAATGAGGATACAAATATTAGATGAGAGATCGATATTAAAGACAAATATTAGAGAAACAGAAATAATTGACAGATGTTCTATCATCTTGTCGCGGAGTGTACATTATTAACTTCTTTATTTGTAATTCCAGCTATTTCAAAACACGATATAACTTCATTATTTCTCGTAACAAGATAACTTCGTAATTAAAAATACCGAAGTCATTTCGGTTATCTTAAGCGATGCTGAGGTAAATTAATGTCTGAAATAACTGTTTCTTATCTTCTTTTGAAATTAAATTTGCTTAGCTCGGAGGAATGCGACACCTGTCACGAGTCTACGACAGACTGCCTTTTTCACCGATATATCTCGAACGTCTGTAATGATGGCAAGATAAATCTGACCAGAGTTGATATCACACGAGTGAGAATAATTGTATACAACGCTATCTGTCAAACTGCCACAAAGTTATCCCCATCATTTCCTGGAAGTGCTTGCGTTCATCGTACTTTGACGTTATCTACGTCCCGTCATCTATAATGACTCAACTAATAACGAGCCACCTAAGCAAGATAAATAAATTAAAGATCCCACTGGATGTTCTTGGCAGGTGTGCATCATTCTCAGTTTCACCCTCAGGTAAAATAGGCTCGATCCGTAGAATGTAAACGCTACTACTTACCTCGGATAATAATGTAAAGCGAATCTGATTCTATTTTGTAGACACTTCCGGACGAGAAGATAGTACAGCCATAAATTTTACGAAGTATTATACATAAATTCAAAGTTTGATCAATATTTAATCATATATCTAATAATCATTGCTAAATTGCAAGAAACAAAAAATTTAAAAAACACGTTTTCTCCATTTTTGTTTATAGTTTCTATACACAACGTTACAAAAGATAGATTGACATTTAGTAAAAAAATAATAAACAAAAACAACAAATTTTCAATATATTGTTTAAGTAAATAATGTTTATTAAAATTTTCTTATGTTGAAAAATTCCCTATTTCAAGACTCAGAATTCAGAAAAGAAAGCTTCCAGTTATCTTCTTTAATTTTGGAGATATTTCCAAAAATATATTTCCCATCCTTAACTTTGAGGGCTGCTATCGCCCCTTTATGATGGCAAATATTTTCTTGAGAACTATCTTACCAGATAAGTTTCATTGAAATCGGCTTGCGGTTCGATGTGTTCCCTTGTTAGAAATGAAAAACTTTTGGTCGTTCGAAGCAAGAATTGTGTTTCTTTCCATTAAAGACTTATCTTCTGGTTCGTCTACCTTGTCACATTTATGTTATTTTCTTCGAGGTCCAGTGGTCTTTTCGAGCCCGTTCAAAGTGTCACAAATTGTTCTCCCGGAAACCACTAACAGTAGCAATTGAAGTACACTTAGAGTGCTTTAATTCCCAAGAGCGGTGGTATTCTTCTCGTTCTGTTAAATGCAATAACATGTAAACCGTTGCGTGTTTAGAAAACATATCTCACCCTCGTAAAATGCACTATCGCCCACTCGTCCATTCCAAAAGCTGTCAAGTATACGATCCACGACTCCTCTATCTGAATTAATTTGCATAATTGTCTGTATCTCCGAATACCAAGTTATTATACAATTCCAACTTTCGTCATGCGTCCTGAATGAATTTATCCGCGTGCATAAGGCCGTAAAACCTAGGCATAATTAAACGTAAAATCTTTATTACGCATTGTACTCAGTTTTTAATTAAATGTTCATTCTTTCCTGAATCACGTAATTAAATGACGAATGAGAAATGGTAGGATCTCGTTCGAGCCTGAATAAAAATGTATAACTGCATTCTAAGTAGAATTTATGCTGCTTTTATTCCGTTAAAATATCTTATGAGTTGATTTCTTGCAAATACAGTAAAAAATAAATGGAAGCTAAGTGAGTTAGAGTTGGGTACCATTTATTTTAGATATGTTTCCATGTATATCCTATGTATGCTTTGGAGAACTTTAATGCTGGGTAAAAGATGTTGCGCGTTAGAAGTAATTTCAGCAGGATGAACTTTTAAATAGTAAAATAATTAAAAACATAGGTTTAGACAATACTAGTTTCTTCTAATTAAGCGTGTTCCTTTCATCATATTTCGTTTTATTTTATTTATATTCTTGAGATCGTCACTAATTATTAAGAGTATATCTGTACTCGTGGTTAACAGGAACGTTATTGTTGTACATACGCGAAAGGTGTATTCTTTTAGAAGATACTACTTGTAGAAGACACTATATAAAAGCGTAGGTGCTCGTAGGCAACCTACATCGATTCACTTGACCCGGTGTTGTCGCTTCTTCTTGTTCACGCCCGAAACACGACTCAGCTTCCTTTGCTATACTCGTGCAATTTTTCCTCCTAACTACGGCCATATATTTCCCATCAAACGCAACACTGATCCATTCGCTCTCTTCCCATCGGATGGAACGTTTTGCTGTTTACGTCGTACGTTTACAGGTAGTTCCTTATAATGAGAATACAGTAAAACCTGGTTTTGTGCGTTTTGTGCGAAAACAACGCACGAAATAAAATATATAGAAATAGCTACAACAACTATAAATAGCTATAACAAATAATTTTTCATACTATATTGAAGACAATTTTTTTTATGGGCAGGGACCGCATAAAAAAAATTTCATTTAGAAATATTCATTTTAAGAGAACACTTATGCCCAGAAATAGAATAAAAATCATAAATAACTATATCTAAATAGAAAAAATAATTATTTTAAATTTAATGTCACTTAAAAATTAAGTCCGCGATGCAATAGACGACGCGATCCAACAATGCGCGATCGTCGCTCAGATCTCCTTCCTTTAATTAATAATCGATACGTACAATATCATATTATTTTCATCTGTGAAACACATCTATTGTTGTTTTCAAACAAAAACCCAATACAATTCACAGTCTTATAAAATGTCATAACCAAAGACGTTGTCGATTTGTTTAAAAACAATTTATCGTATGACTATCACGTGTTATGTTTCTCTGCACTCTCATTCGAGTTCCATTACTCTCCATTAATGTCAACAGCCATTCGCGTACACATTCGCACAGCGATCTGTATTGGACGAGATATTTCATTCGAATTAGAAACCAACATAGGAAAGCTATTTTGTGTCGTGCCGTTATTAAGATGCATTTTTCATTTGGATACCAATATTTTCGTTCCTACCGGTACATCTATTTTCGTTTCGCGATACTATAAATATGGGCTCCAGTGACATTTGCAGACTTATAGTAATGGTCTTTAATTCTTCGATGAAAAGAGGAATTTATCTGACCCGACTCTTGCTCTACTTTGCCTTGTGAATTGTTCATGAGAACCGATCGAATGTGGTCTTTCGATACCGAGTTACCATTTTATGGATGATAATTTTGCACTCTCGAGGAAGCACTCGATCAACTGTTATTCTTTACTTGTACATGGAAAATACTATTTTATGTTAGCGTCACGTCTAACAATTTACCCAGGAAATTTAATATACTGTGGTTTAAAGAGTTTCATTTGTATTATTTCGTAAAGTAGTAAACCCGTCTAATTTGGTCAAATTGTAGCAGAGCTATAGCTATTTGACCAAAAAACGACTTTTGTTTTTAGATTCATAACTTTTTTTTGATTCAATACAAAAATCTGCAAAAATAGATATTCAGTAGGGTACTATAATATACAAAAATTTCAGCCAAATCAAAAATGTTCGGATCTAAAAGTCGTCGAAATGGCTTGGAATGTTCCATACATACGTATATGTATATGTTCAACAATAATTTCAGTAATGTCATTCAAGTAATTACAGTTCAATGTTTCTACTCTTTTCTAAGTTTATACACATAGTGTATATTTCCCACATTTTTGAAATTAACAATAAACCCAGTACAATTTACATATAAATATCAATATTATTCTGAGATACTACAAATCTTTCTTCAATCACAATTATTTGTTCGAAAGAGATAATCACGTAGGTCGTATATCAACTTCTCGCTAGTATTAATTTACTATATTTATTATAACATTTATAGTTTCAAATATCTTTACTTTATGTTAATGTTACACCTTGCAGTTCACCAGAAAAATGTACGTACACGTTTCACTTCCAATAAAAATATTCATATAAAAATATCCATATAAAAATTTCCATATAAAAATATAAATATAAAAATATAAAAATTTTATCCATATAAAAATTTCTTCTCGCGTAATCGAGGAACTCTAATCCTCGACATTTCGCGTCTATATTTCGTCGCGCATTTTCCGGCCATTTCGTACGTTTTTAACTTTAATTCAACGCGCGACGACGTTCCTCTCGGAGGGTACATTTTCGAAATTTCATTTTGATCTTGTTACCGCTCGATGTCGGAACTTCAAGGACGTTTGATGTGCACGTAGAGGACCCTCTTTCAAGGACGAGGGGGCTGTCAAGTCAGGATAGAATTAAAGGTTAATCCCGCGGGGTATACGGAGCCTGCGAGGGACGGATTTTCCTCTTCTTTCCTCCTTGACTCATCTTCTGCATCGATGGAGGGCTTTGTTTTTTGGTCGAGGCTTCAGGATACCATAAATATTTGCGCTCTTAAGTGCCTCCGGAATATAAGAACAGGCTGCGCGACACGGAAACCCCTTCCTCTCTTTGCTGAGATTGCTCGCTACCTTCTCGTGTTTACGAAAATGATTGTCGGATTTTATTGTTTAATTTTGCATTAACGTACCGTTTCTCGGAAACTTGGGCACCTTGTTAACTCTTTCCACTCGAGGCCTTTTTTCTGGTATCTATCAACAACTTGAGATGCTTTCTAAGCATTCTATTATCACGAATGCTAAGCTTAGATTAACTTCGAAAATGAGATCCTTAATTTGAGAATTGAGAATCATGTCACCTTTACCTCAACGACAATCATTTTATTGACACTTCGAGTTCCAAAGAAATTAAACTTAAAGAAAACCTAGTGGTGACTGAGAGTCACCTCTCGAGTGCAAAGGGTTAAGAAATCTGCTTGACAATAACTGTCCGATGTATTGGTCATAATAAGCAACATTGTGAGATGTTCGCAAAGTGTTCAAAGTTCAATGCGGTTTTAATAACAAAAGTAACGATTATTTTACTTCAGCAAAGAGAGAATGTTATTGTACAATAAAATCTATATTTTACGGTAGTGTATTTAATTAGGCGATTTATTATTTTCACCTGGAGTTACAATACGCACGTATTGTAGACTATAAATTTTATTGTCGAATAATGTTTTCTTTCGCGATACTCTCAAAATTAATCATCAAAGTTAGGTCTGTTTTTCTAGTGGTACCTTTAGTGGTATCACCTCTTAAGGATTACAATTATGTTAGAACCATTTGTTTAACCCTTTGAACTACAATTTACTGCAGGATCCTGAATGCCATAATCAGGCATAAAATTCCTTGCGTCCTTTCATACGACGTGTCTGACTCATGTTTCTCAAATTGGAATAAAATTCTGTCCTACGAATCTCTCATGTTGTTATAGGTTAATGGGTTAATAGTGAAGTGTCGAACGAAAAATTGTATTGATCCTATATATGGATTACACTGGGTTCTCCTGTAACGCCTTAAACATCAAATTTACTTCCAGGCTCATCTCGGAAGAGAGCATTTATTCTCTACTGACATTTGTTGCGCTCTGTGAATCTCCAGGGTAAAATTGGCTCTGTGCCCCTTCTGCTCGAACGGGAACTATTCGCCCGCCGCGTATTGGACATATCGAGCAATTTTGCCAATGACGTTCCTTTTGTCCAATTCGATTCGTCCTCTCTCTTGGGCTCGCTTATAGCGTGTTGGCTCTTTGATCCTCTTTCTCGTCCTCGGAATAGACACAGTCGAATGCAAACTACATGAAATAAATAGTATTTCACACGGACGAAACTGCTGGGTGCAAAAATAAAGAAACAAAGAAACAATTAAAAAGCCTATAAATAGACTTTCGATAGATAAAGTGTTAAGATCCTAAATGCAAATTTTGTTCGAGTATGTAAGTGTAAAACAAGTCTCATAAAGAACCGAATTTTTATTGTATCGTGTGAAACAAGGAAAAGGTTTTTACATTGATTCCGTTGTACCTGGTTAGATGACTATGTCGGGAAAGATACAGGAGGACGATAGCAATAGGACAAACCACCGAAGAGAAAACTGTGGAGAAGGGTCCGCAGCCCTTCCGAACGTTTCTGTCGTATCGGTCTGCAATCCCACAGACAATCCGCGAGGGCTTAACGTTGTTTCAACAAGGGATTACCGGCGCTTCCCTAAGCTGATGGATACGCGATCCTGCGTATCTGTATCAGGGACAAACATTTAAATTGCCAAGATTACGAAGTAGTCGTGTAGACCAAACTACTTTAGCGTCACCGATAATCTGGTCGGTATCGTTCACGGCGTCGCGTTCCCATAGGAATTCACATAAAGGGTGCAACTGATTCGGACACAAAATATTGAGAAAGTTATTAATTTTACGCAAAGATAAATACCGAATATTTTTAATTTCACCGATCATATTTTTCATTTTATAAACTTATATAGCATCACGTTTGGAGAAAGGAACGGATTATTGAGTATTTTGTAAACGTAGATTACAGACAAAATGTGTCCCGTTATTTATCTCATCCGTATTTAATCTCATTTCATGAAACGAAATTTGGATAAACTTACGTCTAACAAAAAAGTTTCATTTCTAACGCGCGGAATACCACGCTATTGGTTTTCAAATATTAAGATCAGACTTACAAGAACCTTTGTATACCACGTTTCATTCAAATCCAGTCACTTTCCGCAATTTGTCCTGCCATATTGGATCCGCCATTTTGAGTTTCTCAATTCTCATTTCAAACTTGGATTCAGCGCTCACAGGAACCCTTGTATACCACGGATCTACCATTTTGAGTTTCTAAATTCTTATTTCAGATTTGGAATCAGTGATCTCAAACACCCCTGTATACCAAATTTCATCCAAATCGTATCACTTTTCGCAATTTGTCCTGCCATATTGAATTCGCCATTTTGAATTTCTCAATTCTCATTTCAAACTTGGATTCAGTGCTCACAAGAATCTTTGTATACCACGTTTCATCCAAATCGTATCACTTTTCGCAATTTGTCCTGCCATATTGGATTCGCCATTTTGAATTTCTTAATTCTCATTTCAAACTTGGATTCAGCGCTCACAAGAATCTTTGTATACCACGTTTCATTCAAATCCAGTCACTTTTCGCAATTTGTCCTGCCATATTGGATCCGCCATCTTGAATTTATAAATTCTGAATTTAGACTTGAATTCAGCGCCATCAAAAACCCTTGTATATCAAATTTCATCAAAATCGTTTGAAAGGAAAAATATACATATTTGTAGATATTCAAATAATTAAATATATTTTTTCCATAGTGTGATATTTAAATTTACTCGAAGATTAAATGTACACATATGTGCTAACAGAATTTTTGAATAGTTTAATAAAAATGTGGTCTTGTTTTAAGTGTGAAAAATATTACACTTCGAATACAAGTTTATAAGATAAAATAGCTGTACTTTGCAAAATATATTTAAAATGCAATTATAAACTTCGATTGCTATGTTTGTTTGTGTAGTATGACATTATGGGAGAAAATATGTACAGTCGAAGTGGGTTGTAACGACCACCAGGAGATCGACAAAGTTTCCTTGTTATAACCATAACTCGTAGTATCAGTGACGAGATAAATCTACCTCTCCGCTTTCTTACTTTTTATCTTAATAACTATCTTAATCAAAAGATATATTCAAAACGCAACAAGAATATTAAGTAGAGAAAATCGTATATTTACGTACCTACGTATAGTTTGTCCCGGTATGTTTGTATAAACTATTTACGATAGTTCAGATATGTAAATCCTCATGAACCTTACACGGGAAATATAATTCGTTAATATAAAGTAAATTCAGTTTGTGTACAATTGCAAGTATCTTTTGTATAGCTAAGAAAGCTTGGAATAAAGCTTGAAATACTTAAATAAAAAAAAAAAAATAAACTATGATATATTTAAGATCAAACGCATTTCACTGTATACTAAACATATTTTGTTTCTTAATGAACAGTATTTAATATTAAAATCAACAAAATTAGCTTAGATTTGTCCATAAATCACGATGAACATTCATAAACATCTTTATTTAGATATAAAAATTTGTAGCTAGTAAGATTATAGTATCATTTAGGTATAATCCTGCAATTAATACAAGAATTACTCGCATTTGCATTCGTTAAATTAAAATTTTTCTTTCGTAGCTTTAGATTGCAAATCTCTCACCCTGAAAGCCATACTCCCTACTTTGGAAAAGACTGAATTAAAAACTCCAGTGTTTTTCAATTATTAATTCTCTTTCCGTTCCAATTACTAGTGAAAGTGTTACAATCATGTAATAGCAGATCCCGTTCTCAACAAACCTATTACTTTTGAATGTATCAGTATCAAAGGAAACATGATTAGGGGTTTTGTATCGAGTTTATGGGAGTCACTTTATCTAGTTAAATCTAATGAAAGATATCTAAAATCTGATTCAACGATTAGAGATATAGGATCTGACGATGCATTTCCTCCTTTATAATAATACTCAAGGATGCAAATTGAGGTGGAAGATCGCCTTGGGGGGAACACGTACGGATTAAGAAGGTAACTACTCGCGTGTGATATTGAAATCTCGCATGACATAATGTTACGTCTGCCTGGCAGATTTTGCAATGTCTATTAACGTACATGTTGCATAAATTCCCTACTAAGGACTAAAATCACCATTATAGCCTGCTCTGGAATCGTGTCGTTAGAATTTGTGATGTTAAGTAGAATACTATTAAAATAGTAGAGCACAGGTGTTCCAACCACACGCAAGTGCAGTTTCTGAATGTGGAAAATGGAGATTGTATCTTCTTTAGTAGCGATATATTGCTGTAGTGCCTGTTTCTGTCAAGCGAAATGATGAATACAAAGGCTCGGAGAATGGACGTCGATAAAACTCTGTTTTATGTTTCCCATCGATTATTTAACAATGATTTGTTATTTTCTTGGGTTAAGTGTTCATCAGGCGGATTTAGTTGCTTATAAACAAAGCACTTCTGTACAATTCTTTATGTTTAACGACGCTACTTATAGTAATTCACATTTTCAAGCGACACTGAGTACTTTCCAATTGCTGAACCCCAAACGACCTAAGTTACAAATTCGATACCGGACTTTTAAATCGAATTGTAATTGGTTTGTTGCACTTGCGATTGGTTTGTTTGTAATATTTGGCTGTATGTATGTCACCATTGCATTTGTTCTCCTGAACAAAAGTTAAAAAAATAAACGTCATCTGTGAATATTGTTCAAATAGTAAATACATTCTTATTTTTTAAAATTTAATTTGGAAAATCAGGCTCCTAAGGGTTAACCAATCTTGATATTTATATACAAAGGAATGGACAAAGTGTAGCTTTGTGTATGATTCAATTGCAACAAAGTATTTTTTAATTAATTTTAGAAGTGTCTATCAACAGCACTGTTGTAGCTTCTCATCAAAGTATTTGTTAACTTCTTGCTATTCATCCTCGTGAAAAGGCAAGCATTATACTTAGAAAAAGATCTACGTATTTCAGTAAATAAAAAAGAAGGAAATATCTTATATTTCACTTTCAATGTGTATACGTACACGATATGAATAATATATTAATAGTTGTTCGTAACATTTTTTAGCAAAATCTACCTACATTATTTAATTATTTGTTTCTCTCTGATATAATATTAAAAATAACACGAAAGTTCTAATTCAAGTTCGAAAACCTGAAATGTTATCTGATACAATATAATTATTTCATAATGTTACCAACTTTCAACTAACTGTCGTTGGAAAACACAAGTTCACACAGTCGACTAACAACCCTCGAGTTGAGTATGGACGCGATTCAAAAGCACCCACTCTTTACTTTGGATTCAAGTAGCGGAATCGTCTGTTAGATGTATTGCGGGAGAAGGTTACTGAAAAGATTGATGAAAATAAATTAGTTTGTTAAGAAGGAAGCCGTGTAAGAGGAACGTTGAATTTTTACGGATCTCCATTATCTGTTGTGTACACGTTTACAGAACGTGTTCTCGTTCACTTCTGTCATCGCCCTTCGGAGAGCTGTTTGCTTCTCAGATCAAGCAGCAAAAGAGGCTCTCGGAGTCGCGACGAAAATGCGATTCGCCCAAGATCAAAGGTGGAGTATTACCAAAGAGGAGCACTTGCTATAATTCCGTCTGGTTGCTCATTTCGGTTCTAATGTACTAACTGCTAGGCCGATTATCGTTATAATTAATTCAGGTGTATAGAAGGTGAAAAAATAGTCGTATCAAAATAATATTTCTGTGTATAATCTAGGTAAATTATTTAATATTTTGCAGTGAAATAGTTGTATGAAAATTGTGAATTATTATTATCGCAGGAGTATGAACAGTAATGTTCATAAACAAGTAAAAGTAAACAGTAAACAAGTAAACTTTGGATAATATCGTATATATATATTTATATACCAACATTAGTATTTGAACATTACTGTTCATACTCTTGCGATAATAATAATTCAAAATCTTCATAGAACTGTATCAATGCAAAATATTAAATCATTTATATATATATATATGTTACGGTGAATGTGATAAATGCGGTGATTATCCGCATTCAAGTAAGAATATTACTATTACAAAATATTACAAAACTGCCAAATACTACAGTCGAACTTACGAAACTAGAAATAACAAAATTGAAATTTCTTATGAAGTTAGGAATATTGAAGCTGAAGCTACTTATTTGAAAGCAGGAATGTTATAAATGAATCGATTAAAGTTACTCATCTATAAAGTTAGGAATGTTAATAATATAAAAGTGTGAATATTAACCTCTTCAGGGAAGATTTCTTTTTTGACATTATCAAATTTCGTTCTTCTTATTTATGACAGTAATTATAACCAAAATAACAAAATTGAAATTTCTTATGAAGATAGGAATATTGAAGCTGAAGCTACTTATTTGAAAGCAGGAATGTTATAAACGAATCGATTAAAGTTACTCATCTATAAAGTTAGGAATGTTAATAATATAAAAGTGTGAATATTAACCTCTTCAGGGAAGATTTCTTTTTTGATATTATCAAATTTCGTTCTTCTTATTTATGACAGTAATTATAATTATAAAAACTGAACGTCCACGTATGTGACCAAGGGCGTGAAGAGGTTAAAGAATTTTTGAAATAAAATGCTTCACTAATTTGTTTTATTATGCGCAAAGTGTCATGTCACAGGTGACCTAAGAATTCCAAGGAAAAATAATTTCGTCGGGCCAGAGGTGATCTCGCAGCGCAAAGGTTTAAAGGACTCCATTAACGCCGATTTTACGAGGTCCAAATTGCGAAAGGGAGGTTAACTCGATCCTCAAAAACGTCTACAATTTCCGATATACTGGAGGCTTCGAAAAGCCGATCTAACGAAGTGGTAAGGCCAACCTAAGAAGAGCGCATCTCGGCTGACAAAGGCACCCTTGTTCCTCGGCGTCTTTTTACCTCTTTTCACGCCTTCGAGAAGGTCCTGGGAGCGAGTAAAAAAAGCCCAGCAGAAAGTGGAATCCGCCGACGTTCCTGGAGGAATATCGATTTACCCGAGGTTTCGACTTTATCGCTTTTTGCGTCGACGAACCTTGCATCGTGGCGGCGTTCCTCGTGCGAAGAACGACAAGAACGCTAAACGCGGGACAAAAGTACTGCCGACAATCCATCGTATTACGTCGCGTGTCGAAAAGACACGGTTTCTTTCCCTTTCTTTCGCGAGGAATGGTGAAACAGCCCGAAGGAAGTCGATTCAGCGCGAGAATAGGGGAAAACTTCCACCGCCCCGTTTCTCCTGGTTTTTCCCTCCGGTACCGCTGTCCGCAGGGATTCATAAGAAAAGTTACGTACTTCGAGGTGATTCTCAACGCCGGATTCTCCGTGGACGCCCTTCTTTTTGGAACGGCGAGGCCTCGGTTTGGGTTTTCATCCTCTCGTTCGAGTAAACCGTCGCCTCGTCGTTATGGGATCAACTGCTTTCCTTAACTTCGCAGCAAAATTCAGATGTTCCGCGAAACACTTAAAGGGGTGTACTACTCTGTTCAAAAAGTTCCACGGCAAGTTAAATACAACGCAAAGTATTCGTTTGATCGTCGATTTCTATTTGACGAAGTAATCTCCGTTGTTTACGATACATTTGTGCAAATATTACTTTTATACTTCGAAACGTTCTAGACACTCAGATTTTAAGGTAGCTTTTAATTCGTTCAGCGAATATTGTTCTATGGAATAATTAAAGTTATTCGTAAAATCAGAATTGCTAATAAAAGACGGAATGTTAAAATTAAAATTATTTATGAAAGTCGAGGTGTTACAGTTGAAATATAATAACTTATGAAATCAGGATTATTAAAGATTATTTTTATCTAAACTACTTATAGAAATAGAAATGTTAAAGTCGAAGTTATTTATGGAACCAGGAATTATAAAGTTCAAGTTGACTACGAGAAAAAGAATTTTGAAGGAATAAACCAAGAACTAGTATTAGGATGAAGATTACAAGGCTCGCTGAAATTAAGTTTCACTATATCTTTTTCTATGCCTAAAAGAACACATTTTCATTTAAAAAAAACTAAGTATTTAGTTTCAAGATATCTGAGGCATATTAATTTTCTTTAAAAGTATAGAATTTTAACTTTATTTTGTCGTCAGATTTTTTAAAGTAACACTTTCCTATCAAAAGTTACGAGGTTTCAAAAAATAATAAACTTTTTAACAACCTCGCAACGAATGTATGAAACAAATTTAAAAAGAAGTTCTTTTTTCAAAAAACCTTTTGAATTTTCTAGTAAACGACTAAAACTAGTGCCATGAATTTTTACAATATTTTTGCTACAATTTAGCTGAAAATACCACAAAACACCCAAGACCCCATGTTGACTGTTATGGGTTAATTTTGTGACATCTGTTATTTCGATATCTGACACTTTCTTAAGTAAACTCTACATAAACGAGGGTTTCTAAAGTATCATCTCTTAAACAGCCATTAGATTCGGTAAAAATGATACGCTCATAAAAGTTTGTCAAAGGATAAGGAAATAAATCGTACCAGTAAAAGTGTTCGAAAGAAGGATTCCACTGAATTCAGAAGATAGCGCCAGTTGAGACACGAAACTTTATTGCCTTTACTTCTCGCCGTTCTCCTTTCCCTCCCGATGTCAGAGGAAGCGAGAGGGCTACGTTGCTTTACCCGCAGCATCCATCTGACTGAGTCTGAACACATAACCATTTGCACGTGCCTGCGATATTTCTGGGGAAGCGTCCATCTGGTCGCGAGCTATCTCTTTATTTCACAGATGCTTCAACTTTAATGGCGACATTTTCCTCCTACGTACTTTGGTTCCTACGTTTCCCTTGCATCCTACATTAGTTTACTTTAATGATTGGATTTTTCGGGAACCCTAGCAGTTCGTTAATAGCAACGAATTTTATCTAACTTATGAGTCTCAACCTGATGGTCATTAAAATGTACCTGTATATACGAAGTTTAGTTTTCATCAAATATCTATTGCCATTCTTCTAACAGATCATAAGTGCACTTACAAATTATTGGGCCTAGATCTAAGTCTCAACCTGATGGTCATTAAAATATACCTGTATATACGAAGTTTAGTTTTCACCAAATATCTATTGTCACCCTTATAGCAAATTA
>NW_026534329.1:6897107-6915778 GCF_026225885.1 Hylaeus anthracinus | reverse complement strand
GTTTTCACCAAATATCTATTGTCACCCTTATAGCAAATTATAAGTGCGCTTAAAAATTATTGGGCCTAGATCTAAGTCTCAACCTGATATTCATTAAAATGTACCTGTGTATACGAAGTTTAGTTTTCACCAAATATCTATTTTCATTTTTCTAACAGATCATAAGTGCACTTAAAAATAATTGTGTTCACAAATTAATTACGTGCTTTTACATTCAATCATATATGACTGTAGCGTAAATAGAAATATTTTGTCGACATTTTCTTACGTTAAAGTACAAATCTTTCATAACTATTATGTGCTTTCGATGAATGTGTAACCTTCGGGAAGATTAAAATTCTTATGATTTTTCATTATAAATAATTGAAATTCATTAAACAGAATTTCTACATTTACTCTAAATAGGCTACGGGTTCATCGCTACACTTGATACATACCAACACTGTTATTTTATAACTCGCATCAAAGTATACCTTCGTGTTCCTTTCTCTTTTTTTCCGTTTCTTGAACGTCCACAGCAATCTTCCCTCTTTCATTTACGTGATCCGCCTTTGAACTTAGGCAGCTTTATTCCGCAAGAGTGTCGTGTATATCGAGCTTTAATAGACCAAGGCCCGTGCTTTCCTTTCATGCTCGTGCTTGTCATCGTTGCTTTTACAACTTTGTCTTACTTTCTAAGACTTTCCTCCTCCCCCATCCCTCAGTAATGGAAGATAACTATACTCAAACTTGTAACATATAATTTCGCAAAAGTTTTTCTACTCTTTCATGCTACTTGTACGTTTTACGATCATCGAGTTTAATGGATTTCTATGCATGACGAGCTCCGCGATAAAGTACCTTTGGACCTGTACGACAATTTCTTTTTGTTTTGTTTCAAAGGCATCTTGGTTTTTCTTCTTCACGGAGTACCTGGCGCCTCCATAAACTTTTCAAGTTGGTTTCATGTTGACTTTTAAGAGCACGAAGAAACATATGATGTGTCAAATGTTTCTCCATGTCATGAAAATAATGTACTGTACATTTCATAGGCATAATTTGGACATATATTATAGCGCATAACTTTCATTCAGGTATAAGAATATGCCCTGTTAAAATTTGAGACCATTAGATTGACATTAAGAGATTCCGCATCGAACTTCTCTATTTTTCATTAGAGTAATGCTTCTTCTGATTTTCATAACCGTCTAACAATACGTCGTACAAAAAATCTACAGGCATATTTTCGTAGGAAATTGAATGCTCTAGGAAAACGGTCTCTTATCAAAATTCCATAAAACCAACTGTATCAAAGTTATAGTCGGTCAAACGTTTAGTTACGTATAATGGGACCTATTTTTTAATATTACAGCGGAACTGTCAGTCTTGTCAAAATGTTGTACATGAATTCTTTGTAAAGTATGAGGTTTACTATTAATAGATGCTAAATAATAGTTTATTAATGTAATATTGAAAAAATCGTACACTTTTAAACAAATTTCATTAGAGATCAGCTCTGAAAATGGTATTTTATTTTATTTAAAGTGGCAAAAAGAAGTAGATTCTTTCGTTATTGTCATTTCCTATGTTTCTTCTTAATGCTAATATTGTGGTTTTAAATTTGAACAGCGATATTCTTATACATAAATTAAACTTTTGATCCTGTTTGATAGAAAACAAAGTTTCCTTTTTGAAACATCTTAATAAACACCCTATCAAGAAGACTGATTGCTTTATTATTCCACAGCTCAACAACTTTATTTGCCATATCGGACTTGAATCGTAAATAACAAGAAGAAATCGTACATGTAGATGACGCTTCTGCAGGTACCTTCTCCTTGTTGTTCGAAACTAATTCACCGAGTCGAAAATCATAGACTTACGAAATGATCGGATGGAATTGTTAAAATTCGAGGTTCGGAATATATAAAGGTTCATTTATTGTTGAGATGTTATAGGGTTTTTCTATTAACACGTTGACTGCCTGACTTGTACTCGTAAAACATACGAGCCTATCACTTCGTTTCTATATAATTGAAACTTATTTCTATTGAATTTAAACTTGTATTTATTTTTGCAACTTCGCCAAATTCACAAATACTATTCACATTTATTTTCTTTAATTTCTCATCTTCAAAATTAATTTATTCAGTTGTTTAGTGGAAAATTCTGTCACCCATACACGGGTGACGTGGCGTCCAAAGTGTTAATACATCTGATTATCTCTACTAACGTTTTACATGCTTACATTGGAGAGTCTCCGTTACAACTAACCGAGTATTTCCTGTACGAGCGTTACACCTGTTTAGCGGGCGTTTTTTTATACATACTTGGTCAACTTGTCCAGTGGCGCTCATTAATGCACTCATATTTGAAAGCTAAAATTCATTTTTTAACAATTCACATTACGACATTCGCGGGTAGTTGTTTCCGTAAAATTCCGGCAAATTTAGTTGATGCAGTCTTAAATAAGCCCCCATCCGCCGTTGGCAATTGTATGCTTGTTTCCTCGGTCGGTCTCTGTCGGATTTTACGCTTCCCTCATTTATCCCGGTCCGACAATAGAGTCGCGTTCTCGGAGGCGAGAAGGTCGTCTCTATAAAATCGTAGCATGGGGTGGACAACCCCCCGACGAAGCGCGCGCTTCATGGGTTCTGTCTGTGGGGGCTTTGGTTGTTGGAACCGTGGCGGCGGTAAGCTAATATTACGGTGCCCCGCGGCGAACTGGAAAATTTCATTGAAACTTCCATTATTCATTCGCGAGCCGCTTCGACCCCGGTTGTCCGTCTGTCCGTTCGTACCTTTCCTGGCGGTAAATTCAATTCGAATTACAAGGGCACGAATTAGCCTCCCGCCCTTCGAACCTCGGAGTTTCTCGATTTGCCCGTCGTTTCGTCAACTCGGAGTCGCTCAATTAGCGAGCGTTTTAATTTAGAATCCGGTGGAATTTCGCCGTTAACTCTCGCGATACCGAGATACGGAGGAGGAGATACATTACATCTACTATATCAAAAAATTACATTTCGAAAATATCTGGGACAAACACGTATAAAGATGATAGTAATACTGTTTGCGAATCGGCCTTCACGCGAGAGTAGTGTCTTCTTGGCAACCAGGGACCATAACTGTTGTAAGTTGTTACGGTTACTTGGTTGAAAATACGTTTTTATTGAATTTAAGGATATAAAGACAGAAAATTATTAGGGGTACCGAAAAGTAATGTCATTGCTTTTACATTAAATTCAACGAAATACGTTCTTAATAAGTTTCTAGGTTTGTAATCACCTTCGTTATCAACAGCCTTTTGCTATCTAGTGTGCAAACTTTCAATGCCAGATCGATAAAAATCAATAAGCTGATGAATAATAAATAAGTATTTAAAATTGCAAAAATGACATTATTTTCCAATCCACCTAATAGAATATAAACTGTATGACCACTCAAACTGTGTACATGCTTCCAGAATTACTCTCTGTAAACCACTGAGATCGTTAACGCGTTTATACTGATATAATTCGCCTATCCGTTACCTTAAACATACACACAGCTTGACTAGGTATACGTAGTTTTCAAATACCTATAACATAAGTATAAAGAAAAAAAAATCTATAACAAGTATAACAAGTATTTCATCGACTTAAATCGTACTGGTTACAAGTAAGGATTACAAGTGACCGAAAATTTTGTTTTTCTTACATAAAGAATTCCTCTTCAAACCTAAAAATGAGATACACGCCGTTATTTCGATCATTTTTATCGTTTCCCTTGTGAATCGTAACGAAAATAGACGTTGGACCCTTGTAGAATCGTTCGCAGAAGAAAACGGGGGACGGTCTTTGGTAATCGATGGGCAGAATTCTCGATTTGCCGGTACACATCCGGAAATACATTTTCGTTTCTCGCCTTTAAGGGCTGGGGGCAAAGCGGTCGCACCCTACGAAATGTCGCGAAAGCAATTTTCTCGGCAGAAATGAGTGCGCCACGAATTGCCACTCGTTCGATCTTGCTTTTCCTTTCACCGTGTCTTGCTGACTTCGTCTGATCGATGGTCACGTCTAACTGGGTGCATTATTCAATACGGTTCGTGATGTAGCATCATTTCAGCTGCGCAGAGAAAAGCTCGACGAGTCGAAGCATTCGATAGCAGGACTCCCTGTCTATCAACCCCTTCCACAAAATAAATTTACTCTCAGTCGGAATATTAATGTCATCGATGAATTTTTCTTTGCTCTTAGATATTCTATATTTTATAATCAATTGTGAGATATTTTTAAATTTATTTCATTAGCTTGTCCCAAAAGTTTCTTTCGTTTTATTAATAATTAATACATACAGTGTACAATTCATTTCGCTCCATTACTGTTACAGCATCAATGTCTAAGAAATTAGATTGTCTATTTATATAAACACTGCCACAGGAAATAATCGAATGCAACTCACGAAAGAAACTTTTAGGACAATCTAATAATTAGATTGCAGATGTTTATGCATTCATGGCAAATGGTAATACAGAGAAATCTGCAAGAATGTGCACAAATGCAAAAATATATGGAATATCAATGATAATGTACGCGTTATGCGGTTTAGAAGATTACATAATTGCTTAAAAATAGAAATTTATCAAAAATTTGTTTGAATTTAGTGTAAAAGAAACGACATTACTTTCCAGTCTACCTAATATATATAATAATCAATAGCTTCAATAATGGACCTGAATGAAAAACGTCAGGTGTTGCGAGTCCTCTTAGCAAATCATTAATATCAACGTGTTTATAATAATAATGACAAAAGTTCAAACTTTCCTTTTGAGAAAGCCTGAGTAAAGTAAATTGTTTATGGAAAAAGGTATCAAATTCGAATGACAATGTTTCAAATGCTACAAATTAAAATGTTTAAACCGAATAACATGGCAAAAAGTCATCTTAATTTCAGCATTTGCAGACTGTATATAGAGTTCTGAGAAGTAGTGAAAATTCAGGGGTGAGCTATCATTTTGTAGTAGAGCGTGGGATGTTCGACCATAACGAACGCTTCACGTGGCGCAATTCAATCATGCAACACGCATTATTAGCAGAGTACGAGGGATAACCGAATTCGGTGCATGGATTAGCGTACATTTATCAGCTCGAAAAATATTTTCAGATTGCGCCGACGCGCGTGAGTGAATCTTATTCAGATCATCGTCTCCGTTTTCCCTTGGACGATGATTAATCGAGCAACGCGTCTACGTCGATTCTTGTATGGCTGTTGGGCAATGTAATGCATGCCTATGTGAAATTTCGCGGTAAGTGATCTGAAACGTGCTCTTAGCGAAGAAGATTTCTAATATGGTTCCGATTCATCCTTGGAAGCGTGATTTTCTACATTAAATTTAAAAAAATATCGATGTATTTATTGCAGTAGCCAGATAAAGGGAAAAATAACGAAAGAAATCGCATATTTTATATATTTATTTCGAAAAAAGCAGGTATCAGTTTGGATATATACATACAGAGAAATATTAAAAACAAACTAATTGCAAGTGTAGAAATTTGAAACATAGGGCATTTGAGGGTTAAAGTGGTTGTCGTTTGATTTTAATATAACTAATTTTAGTTTTTAATATAACTAATTGCAAGTGTAGAAATTTGAAACTTAGGACATTTGAGGGTTAACGTGGTTGTCGTTTGATTTGATTAAAAATCAGTGTTGTTTAAAGGATGCGATTCTGTTATTTAAGTGAGAAGAACGATGGAAAGCAAAGCGTCGCTAATATTAATAAACACGATAGAATTTTTAGAAATCTTCGTTAATTGAACAGTATTTTCTTTAAATAGAAAATTCAAGTTAACGTTTGCAACTTGGAAGACCGAAATGAATAAGTAGTTACTCGATTCATGCGTGTTATTAATTGCACTAAACGTTTCGATTTTGAATTTAGGTTTTTTCCGGTTTAAAAGATGGCAATCTGTAAAAATTTATGCAACGGTTCGAGTCAACGGTTTCTGAATAAATTCGTTTTAGAAATGGTCTAACTCTGTATAAAAATCTGATCACAATGGTTTACAGTCGAAATAGTAGCTTAAAAAATGGAATGGAACCAGTTACTGTGAAAAATACAAATGAGCGTACAAGGTAACAATGATGAAACGTGGATGATTGATGAAATGCCCAGAGCTTCATGGAACATATCAGGTATTAGAGGAGAATGACTCATCGAGAGAATGATGTAAGAAAATTACTGACAAATGATGAGCTTAATCAGATGTGGAACGATGGAATCATTCAAAAAATTCAAGAATGATGCAACTGGAATCATAAGGACGGCGAAGAACAACAATAACAAGACAATAATAAATCTCTTAATATTCCTGAACCGAGATTTTAAATTGGTTAAACGTTAGCTAATAATACGAATGATATAATGACATCAAGGGAAACGTGAGAATTTACAACTTGGGAAGATTGTAAACAAACATTTAGAACAATGAATAGCGAAGAATATTTATTTAAATTTTCTATTTTGGGACAGTAATGCAATTGTCTTTAATAAATGATTGTGAACGTGTGAATTGACAATTTAGGAAGATTGTAAACAAATATTTAGAACAATGAATAGTGAAGAATATTTATTTAAATATTCTCTTCTGGGACGGTAATGCAATTGTCTTTAATAAACGATTATCATTCATCATGTAATTCTACGAGCGTTACATGCATTCATTAATTACAATGATCGAAGGTCTGCTGTACAATCATAAATAGATGTTATATTCACCCGTATTGGATGAAATGTAATTCGATCAATGATTAACGATTATGATTTCCGTGTAATTAAACTAGTTATTAAAATCAAACCAATAATGATTATCATTACTGAGTATATCTATGATGATGATAAAGTCTTCTTGACACCTTCATGCAGAAATAACCAAACTATACCTCTCTTAAGCTGGCAGGACCAAATCAGCAGAATCATCTCGGACATAGTGGAATATTTAGTACTTATTTTGCACTAATTTGTATCACCAACAATAATTTCGTACCTTGTGCCGTTTTCGAAAAAATCGTGGCGCTGCTAGCTTAATATTAATATTACGATTTTCTTTTGGTGGTACAAATTAGTATAAATTCAGTACTAAACGTATCCACTTTGATTTTTTCATTTTTATTAATTTTTAACATTTTCAGCCACTAGCTTAATGTTGAGCTAGCAGTGCCACGATTTTTTTTTTTGTTTTTTTTCTTGTCACTTTGTCAAATAACATCTTCTTCAGAGTAAAATCTTTAAAGTAGAGTCATAAACAAAGCGTAATCTTTTATCATTTTTAAGATTAAACGAAGAACAGGTCAATTGAAATAGTTTTCACAAGATGTGTAGTATGAAGCGTATAATTTTAAAATTACAGATAAACGAATTATTAATATATAACGTTACGCGTAATCTTATTATTTTTCCATTTTTAGTATTTCCATTGTTTTACGAGTCTACCTTCTTACCAAATTATTCCAAACTAAAAGAAGTAACTAGGTTATAACACAATGTACATTGAAATAAGAATATTTAATGTGATGTAAAATGTATATATATATATATATATATATATATATATATATGTACATGAACGAGTGCATGTTTGTCGTAACAGCTTGTAATACACACTAATCTAAAAAACGTCGCGAGATCTCGCCTCGAGTAAAGAAAAATGATAAAAGACGAGAACGACGCGCACCTCGGCGGCCAGTTCAAATTTAACACAGATAGATCGTTTCTCACAAGGTGTAAGCGTTACTTTTGAATAACTGATACAGTGCGAATGACGAAACTCCCTATCTCCTGGTGTACGATTAAGTTCGCGTCTATTTGCATTTTCTTATTAACTCGGCGTTTCATCGGAATCACGGTGTCACGTGCTGAAAATCGGCACGCGAGCGTAACGATTCATTAAAACGCAATTGAATCTGACCTGTTGGAACATCACGCAGAGCATCTTGCCAATCTATCTCAAGATCTTGGGAAACTTTTACAATTAGCGATGCAGACCCGCTACTAATTACGGAGAGTTTTCGCCCTTTTTCCTAATGCATCGAACCACCTAATGGTCGCGTGCGTTATGTATTCCTAACACGCATTAGGTAATGGCGGGAAATGATTGATGCGCTTCATCCTCGCGAGGAAAACTACATACGCACGGGACTCCCGAGTTGGATGCTTCGGATTCAAAGGTCGAAATGGCTGAGCAATCTTTTCGAAATTGCGTTGCAAACGAATTCGCACATTCGTCGTTTGGACTGGTGGACTCGTATCGTTCAGTGATATGTGAAGAAAAATACATTGCCATACTTGTTAGAGCATTGAAATAATATAGAAATGCCAGAGCAAAAATGTGCAACTTTGTGTGCGTTTTAGCACCCCTTCTCTACAAATCTACTGAAAATGATTTTATTTCGGAACGATCGACTCCCATAAAATCCACATCAATTCGCACATTTGTCATTTGGACCTAACTCCTGGACTCGTATCGTTCAGTGAAATGTGAAGAAAAATACATTGCCATACTCGATAGAGCATTGAAATAATATAGAAACGCCAGAGAAAAAATGTGCAACTTTGTGCGCATTTAGCACCCGTTCTGTTTTGCATCCAATGAATCTGTTGATTAATTCAAGCACGATTACTTCATTTCAATAAAAATGAATTCATCATGGCTTATTATGATAAGTGCATTGCTACTCGAAAAAAAATCACAAATGGTGTATTGAAATTAATGAGCGGTCGTGTAAAATCGCCACTGGTTCTCCGACTATAAACTTGAATGTGTGAGAGATTATAGTAGATTATTATAGATTAACACAAATCTCTATTAAAAATGATTTTATTTCGATACGATCGACTTCCACAAAATCCACCGAGCGACTCACTGGTGTGATCGACACACTGTATAATGCAGCAAATTGTTGTAAAATGCTCAGTATTCCATCGAAATAGAGCATAATCCTGCTAACGACATAATATTTCAACATTATACGTCAGAATAGTGAATGCTACAGAATACTTTTACTTCAAACAGCGTTACACAGTGCCTCATGCCATAATTCAGGAAGATCTGTGACTGCTCGTCAACGGTTATCGACTCTGTTAAACAAAAAAGAGCGGCAATGGTCGCGTGCCGTCAACAGAACGCTGATCGGTGAATTCTTACGAAGCAAAGTGTTAATCGAAGACACTTCTGTCCGATCCGTTCGCGATCGGCGAGTGACAATGCTCGCGTGCCGCCAAAAAAATACCGGCCAGCTAATTCTTACAAATGTAAGGAAAAGAAACGAAAACGCCGAATACCAAAAACAAGATATCGCTGCAAGTAGAATGAAATTCAACATACCAGGAAATCTCCAAGCAGCACTGAATGATGAACACGTGGCACCCGATATAATTAGTTTCATAGAATATTTAACTCTAAGTAATAACCAGACTGCGGATCTTTATGCATTTATAGGAAAATCGAATGTGCAAGAACCTACAAAATGAAAACAATATGCAAAAAATATAAAAAAGATTGAAAGTAAAGTTCACGTTATAATATTTGCAGAATAAAATAAATTTCTATATAGGTTCAATTTTTGTAGGTACGTTCGCGAAGAATTTATTTTGCATAAAGATCCGCAGTCTAGTAATAACACATGAATGCACACCAACTGTAAATATCTCAAATGTATCCTAATGTCAAAGTTGTATAACTGAAAGCTGGTCGCTAATAACCTGTGATGTAACCTTAAACAAATTAAATATAAAAAAAAAACACACACACAAGATATCGCTGCGCGCCGCAGAGATTCTTTATTCTTTCCAATCGACGAATGGTGTGCTTTCCTTTCCTCAACCCTTTTGTCATCCCCTCTGTCGTTCTTGTCGCAATATTTGCATTGTTCCGGTGTATATTCGAGCGCGGGAGGCTCGTCTCGTTCCCGTACCACCGAAGCGTTGCGAGACGAGTCGGTGCGCGAGCCCTCGTAAATCCATTTATTTATTTATTTATGTGCCACGGGAGCTCGGACCGGATGGCCGTGGGGACGCGGGGGCTTATGGCGGGGTATGCATCGAACCGGGGATTCCCGCGGGACCGAGCGAAACGGGATGGGGAGATCGCAAAAGTCACGGAGCCCGCGCGTAGGCTGATGCCATGAGAAGTAAATTCTACGAACGGCAACGTGGCCTGAAACGAAAACGCTGTTGTGCCACTTAGACGGAAAAAGTACGTCCCCTTTTCGCCATTTGTCTATTATCGCTGCCAGCTGGATTCCCGTTTCCGTAATTCGTACCTGATTCCTTTTGCGCCTTTATGCCGTGAATATTTAATTCTTTTCGTTCATTTGGACGAGATCTCTTGCTACTGAAACGCAATTCGGTCGATTTTATGGACGAGTCGGTACATTTTCGATAGTTAATAATGCTGACGAGTTTTCTTACGTTTTAAATGCATTGCACTGTGTTTACTGTACGGTATAATAATTAATAAATGTCGTGCTCTTGGTAGATCGATTGCCCACTGAGCGATCTTAAAAGTAGAGGTTTATCCAGCGTAGAACAGTGTAATACGATGTAATACAACATGGTACAATGTAATGTATGTAGCTTTATACAAGCAGTATACAACATATCATAACATAACACAGCATAATATAATGCGCTATAACACAACATGGCACAGATTGATTCCGCATAGAATACGGCAAAATACAGTATAATACAGTACAACATCTGTTGGAATATTTTGGACAAAAATTAATCGACGCTTGATATGCTGGACGCGTGAAAGGATGTTTATACATAAACAATTGTCTGAACAAATGAACACATGCGTTAACGAATGGTTACATTGTTGGACGACTAATCTTGGTCTAGTCCCTGTGACTAGACTTTTCATCCAGTCAGTTCTTTACTACTGAAACATTTATTTAATTACCCATTTCCAATAACATCCGTTATGCGAACTAATTTAGAGCAATTTCCCAGTAGATCTTAGCTAGGTATCTTAGACCTTAGGTAGTTTCCCATATATTTTTAACTAACTAGTGGTAGTTAAAATAAATAAATTAAAATAAATAAGTAAATTAAATAAGTTAAAATAAATTATTTTAGCTATCACAGCTAGTTACAAATATATAGGAATGTAAATTACTTAAGGTCTAAGGTAGCTAGCTAAGATCTACTGAGTCCTACCACATGATTCCCCCGTTTGTTAAAGTAATGCAATCAACGAAGAACTGCATTCTACGCGAAATAAGAACTCTGACAGACGATTTTCCGCGGTATTTGAAAGACTTTAAAGATATTGAAATATTCAGCTCCAAGGATACTGTATTATTGAAACAGAATATTCCCGCGTGGCGGAGTGAAAAAGGAACGAAAATGGTGTTGTACCGACTAGTCAGGAACTTTTCTTCCCCGTTATCATTTTCGACTGCTCAGCCTTCGCATTTTCGCTCTGCCCAACCTTTTACGTTCTGAATCTTTAATGAGACAGTTTGCATAAACTCCGCCACGTTTCTAGCCGTTTCGAAACGTCAAAATTCAGGTCGTTTCCCATTACGACTATGGAATCCGATAAAAAAGTATATTTGTCGCATAAATAGGATGATTAACATTACGTTTTTACTAACCACTCAACGACTATGCCTGAGATAACTAGGCTAACGTAGTCACTGAATAATCACGTGAAACCATACTTACAATTAGCAATTACAAATAACAAAAATTAAGATAAAGGATAGAATAAAAATATGACAATAGAAATGTTTAAATATACTTTTGGAGCTGTCTTTTCGTAAAAAAAAGGAAACTGCATTTTGTTTATACACTGCGTAATACAATTTTCTCAACAAAATTATACATCAAAATTTGTTATCTGTTTAAACTTTGCAATTTCTGTGTGAAACAATCTCTCATTAAATAACATCAAATAACGAAGATATTTGAGTGATCAGAGTTTGTGAGACACACTGTACAGACGATAAGTGATAGCTGCAATTCGATTGGTTTATTACCGAAAAAGTGTAAAAAATCGGTATGACTCACCCAATTAGTGACGTTCTGGCTACGTTCTACGAGACGTTGTTGAAGCTTCGGCCCAGGCCCAGAAAGAAAAGCTCTCACCAAGCTCCTGGTCTTCTCTAAATGATTCGGGGCGATTACTTCAACCTGGGCCAAGTACTTCTGCATAGTTAATTCCAAATCCGGCACTGGAAGACTCGGTAGGGCTTCTTCCTTCTGGAAAACGAAACGAAGGAAATGGATGATTATAGGAAGAAGAATCGATCGTTATGCTAATTCGAGGAACAGGAAACCGAGCGAAACGGGCGATCAATTTATCCGCTCGAAATGCTCCGCAGTTGACTTGCAACGTTGTTTAAAGGTTAATCGCTATTGGGCTGACATTTGCTAATAAAGGTCGATCAATTCCGTGTAATAAACGAATGGGGATCTTGGTGACACGTTTGAAATATTTAAACAAACTGATGCTGAAAATCGTTGTATTTTATGTATATGCTAAAGATCAAATTAAGGCATTCGACTAATAAATTATCATCCAATTATACTAAACTCGATCCCTACCGTCACTCCCTTAGGAATAGGAGTGGAATAAGATAAAAAACTTAAATGAGAACACCCACTTTTTATTGCAGATTTGGTTATGGCATTCTGGTTGGCGCTGTAATCGACATAAATCGAAATGAGTCAAACATCTTTGATAATTGGGGATATCTCGAAGAATGCACATCAGATTAGAAAAATAAAATTAGACGTATTTGATATTTTTAAAAATGCTATTCAATAGCACCATAATTGACCCCCACCTCCAATTCCTGTGGGTGGGAGTGGGAATTATTTCAAAATCTTCAATGGGAAACCTTTCTTTTATACCAAATCCTGGTTATCCATTGATTTGATATTATTGGTGTCATCTCTTTCACAGAAGTCAGACGAAAAACAGTTTAGAAGACGAAAAAACACATAACAAATTTTTTTTCTACACATTAATACACATTTAATAAAATATCCAACTTGAATTTGTCACTGCTTTTAATTAATTTTTAAAACAAAATTCTCGAGATTAGCTTATTTTGCACATCAGATTAGAAAAATGAAAAATTAGACGTATTTGATATTTTTAAAAATTCTATTCAATAGCACCATAATTACCGTGCTTGTAATAATAGGAATTCTTTCAAAATCTTCGATGGGAAACCTTTCTTTTATAGTAAATCTTGGTTCCCCATCAATTTCATATTATTTGTATAATTTCTTTCACAGAAGTCGCTGCAATCGAAAGCTGTTGAGAACGCAAAATCTAGAAGAAAAACACATAAAAAATTTCTTCTCTACACATTAATACGCACTTAACATTTCATCTACCGGAATATTTAGAAACAGTCTTGAATTCAAAAAAGAATTTACTACAGTAGCATATGCCAATCTAGGCTGACAATAATTTCTCCATACTGTTACTAGGTACATTGAAAGCAAAATATGTTTCCAAACACTGAACACTGTAAGTAGACAGCCATCAACACAGTAAATAAATTCGAATACCTAAATACTACGAATAAAAAGCCTAAAAATAGGCTCCCGGTAAATAAAGTGTTAATAAAATTACTCTACTTGAATTTGTCACTGCATTTAATTAATCTTTCAAAAAAATTCTCGAAATTAGCTTATTTTTCGGGGTACCTGGAGCTGTCTTAGCCCTTAATATAACCAACAATTCAAAACACGAGCCGTCCTTGTCGCGACTGGGCTCAATCTACCACAACCTAATGATAATAATAGCGAAGAGGTCACGTCCACGTCATAAACCCGATGCGTTAAGATTCCATCCGAATCCTTAACGAGGTTCACGCATGGAGGATCAAACGCAGTCGGGGGCCTGAGTACGCGAGCGAAAGGAAAAATCGATGGTGTCCTCGACGCGAAGTTTAACAAGAGTGACAAGCATACGCAGAACATCCTAACGCGGGATTCGATGGCCTTTACGATGTCACGGCGATTGTAAAATAAAGAATCAATTGAGAAACGAAGCGTGTCTATATGGGAGTAAGAGCCCTTAAGGTCCGCACGGTTGGTTGATCAGAATCCCCTTTCGCAGGTCTAACAAGACCAACTCGGCGAACCCGAACACGCCTTTCGACCCTTCCTTCTTCGTTGCGAATGTTTCCGGCGAACGAAACGGAGAGGGTACAAGGGATGAGGAGAGTGATTGGTAATGGTCCCTGGTCTCTTTTCGCTACGCTTGTTCGCGTATTTAGATTCATTAACAGCGCCGTCCTGTATTACGATAGAGTCGTGTCCAAGGTCGATAAACAACACTGCGAAATCAACACGGGTCGCTTGACTCGTGACCAACAACGAGGAAGCAGGATACTTAGATTTATGTGACGACGTTACGCCGAGTGGCGCGCTTTCTACGCGTTCCTCTTACTGCCGATGCACGGATAATCGCGGTACACGTAATTGACCCGCTCATTGTGAAAGTGGTAGGAGACTTTTGAGAAATGATGCTTCTGAAAGCGATGCTTCGAATACACGCAATTTTACTAATTTTCTTTTTGTAACATTTCACTGAGATTGAGAAATTGTTCAATTTCCGAAGAATTGTACGAAATATAAACAAAGAAGTAACAGATTCTTCGTTGGAATTCGATAAAAAATTGTACGTATCAACTATTAGGTTGTCCCGAAAGTTTCTTTCGTTTTATTAATAATTAATATATATATATATATATATAATAATAAATATATAATATATAATATAAATATAAATATAAATACACATTTAATATAATATAAATATAAATATAAAATATATAATATATAATAATAAATATATATAAATATTGTATATATATATATATATATATATATATATATATATACAATATTTTATGTTTTATGTTACATTACTGAATTGTGTACGATTCATTTCGCTCCATTACTGTTACAGCATCAATGTCTGAGAAATTCGATTGTCTACTTATATAAACACTGCCACAGAAAATAATTGAATGCAACTCACGAAAGAAACTTTTCGGACAATCTAATATTTTCTTCGTTTACACAAAAATTAAGATTGGGGAATCCGCAGATAATACTTGATTATGGTTTATGTGATTTTGAGGGTTTTCGTCACAACTATATCTGATTTGACGAAATGTTGAGACACAAGATGTCGCCCAGGCGTTTAAAAGAACTGTTTTTATTTTAGTTCATATTTTTAGAGATTTCTTTCAGTTCATACGATAGTATTAAAGTCGTATACGTCGTATACTTTGTTACAATTTTGAAAAAATCTATTGTCTGGCATTACTCGAACGATACACTATTTCAAGAATGTTTCGTTAAAATTCGAAAAAGAAATCTATAGAATTGCTAGAGTTATAGTATTGAGTGGAGAACAATGTCAAGCGTATGAAATGACTTTAACTTGAACACTTTTTAACCTAGTTGACAACTTGCTGAGAAATCTATGCATTCGATCTCTTTATTTCAGGCTAAATTTTTCAGTATTCTCTTAAATTATTCCACATTTCGCGAAGAGTATAAACATATCTAAGTAAGTAAATGTTTTTGTTACATTGTCATTTCAACAGACAACTTAAATAAACATACTTAAAAACATACTTTTTTCAAAATATTGCACCGATGTAAAATAATCGCTAACAATGTCACATTCCTAAAAACAAATGGTGCAAAGTTTTTTCTGGACGAATTTAGGTGATATTTATAATCGAATAAAACATTTATAACTTCTACAATGAAATCTAAATTCTGTTGTACATTTAAATCATCTTTCTGTTTATTTTAGAATTACTACAACCACAACATTAAATATTGCATACATTCGGTAAAGTCATATAATACAAGAACTACAATGTAAATTAAAGAGAAAGATAAATAGATCAACGTAACTAATTTCAGATTCCATGAGGTAAATAGTGAAGCAAAACGAAAAGGCACTGTGAAACATAATTGCCAAAGGTTTAAAGATTCATTGAAATGTATTTAGGTTTTGAAATTTGAACGTTCATTTTTTGCTCCAATATACAACACTCATAAGCTCGCCTCACTGTGCCGAATTGCTATTTATGTTTCTCTCCATGGGGCGGCGCGGTGGTACGCGTCATCTGATAGACACGCGAGCGTGAGCCACCGGTGGCGCACGCCGGCGTGAACGTGTTAAAAAAAAATGATTTCTATTCCTTTACGACTTCCCGGTTTAATATAAATTAATCGAGGTTTCGAAGTGTGGAATTTGAACACCCTCGACTGTTCACGTAAAGCTGACGCAGGATGAAACATGAGTCGTTTATTTGTTGCGAGAGGTGTTCGAAATACAGAAGAATTGGGAAACCGATACATAGGCTATTCGATGCACGAAACGAATCCAGAGAATGCTCGTAACGAGTTCGATTATCCCGGTTGCCGTGAGTCAGTTTAGTCCCGAAGGCAGCCCCCTTTGTGCTGTAGAGCAGCCCGTTCGTTTCGTACGAGTTTCCACGTAACGGGTGTCTAGATTCCCAGGAGGTTTTCTACCCCCTTTTCAAGGCTCATTGCTATGCACCGCTCGAAACTCTGCTAACGACCTTTGCACGCCGGGACCCCGAACTTCCACCCGACGTTTCGATCCAAAACAGCTTATCAAGCTACGCGATTGCGTGGATTTGAAATATTCGATCCTGGAACCTGGATTTCTTTCGATTTAGCCCTATCACGCGGAACTTAGGAGCTTATTCCGAAAGCGATCCGAATCCCCTTCTTTAAAAAAGGTGCGCGACGCGCGTCACGCGATTCTCCGTCGTTCTTCTACGCATCATTTTAGTACTTTTAGTTATTCATTTACTTTACGATCAGACTGAAATGTATTTATTAAATTAATATTTGACTCCTAGCGGTCAACATGGTTTTTGTTTGGTGTTCTCGGCTTTTTAAACTACAGCAAACTCTCTATAAAAATTCATGGCACTAGTTTTAGGTGTCTACTAGAAGATTCAAAACGTTTTTTGAAAAAAAAAGAAGAAAAACTTTTTTAAAAGTTTCGTATCATACATTCGTAGCAAGGTCGTTAAAAAGTAAATTTTTTGTTCAAAACTTCATAACTTTTGATAGAAAAGTATTTTTTTTTTAAATTCTGACGACAAAATAAAGTTGAAACTCTATATTTTTAAGGAAAATTAATATGCCTCACATGTCTTGAAGCTAAGTGCTTAATTTTTTTTAATGAAAATGTATTTTTTTTTTAGGCATAGAAAAATGAGATTTTTTGGTATAATAATTGAACAAATTTATTATAAAAATTTGGAAAGGATATAAGAAATGTAATATTCTTGTTAATTTTCGCAGAACTGTATTTCTAGAATTAATGGCGCTACGGAGCCCTAGCACATCTCAAATCCTAGCAAATTGTATCTACTTTAAAAAAAGTAACAGTGACTTTTATCGTCAGGATACTCCTTTGGTGACTTTTTTGCGAAAAATTGAAAAATGTGCGAAAATTTGGATTTATACTGTCTGGGTGATCCTTAGCAACATATCAAAAAAGGAAGTTTACAGTATTTTATGCAATGTTTGGTGTCTAAAATGACTGGTCTAAAAAAGAATTTGCAATCGAATATGTATTATTAAAAGGAAGTTAAAAAAAAGAATGAAATGTCGAGCTATGTTTTCTTGTATAATTTCATTTTCAATAACACTTTGTAACGTATGGTTGGAAATATGTAGACATGTAAAATCATAGAACTTCAAATTCGACGATGACTAACTGATTTGACTCAGTTGTAATATAATGTTTTTAAAAAAATTGCATACCTTTTAATAAGTTTCTTGTGCAAAAATTCCCCTATTCATTTTCGTATTTCAATTAAACCGTTTCGACCGTAAAATTGATACAAGCACACTCGTTGCTATACGGACACGTTCATTACGTAATTACTTAATTACAGATGAAAAAAGAAATGGCGCCCGACGGTTATTAGCACGATTGTGTAAACGCTACGAAGGATACAATATACTGTAAATCCATGTGAAGCGAGGACGGCTTCGATCAAACACCCTCGTTTGTCCGTTTCGATAATAATCAATCGGATGCGCCTTCCATTCGAACGCACTGAATTCGAAATAATTAACCCTTTACGCACGACGATATTTTCAGTTAGGGAGAGCTGCCAATTCCATTCGATTTCGCGAATGTTTAACGAACTTCCATCGGGTAACATTGAATACATAGAGCGGCTGGTATACACGATTTTCAAATTCACATTCATTGGAATTCGTCTGAGTTTAGATTGAGTAATAGCATTTCACTTTGCACATATTATTTCTTGTAAGAATGTTTATCTTGTTCGTATAATATCGCAGGCTTTATGCCTTACTGACGTTAAATGGATAAATAAATCAAATAAATTATTCGAAATGTTTGAAATCGGAAGCCACTGAAAATTTTGAAGTACTTCGTTGATTTATGGAACAAAGTCACGTTTAAAGCAGAGTTTCTTGAACAAACCATGCCGCCAAGTTCACAGATCAATAGAACAACGTTATTAGGGAAATTGAATATTAAAAAAGTTATAAAGCTATAAATCAAGTAGCCTATACTTTCCATCGGAACATGAAGAGTAACTAAATAAAATTTCATTTGGTTTAAACGAAAATATGTAAAGTT
>NW_026534329.1:6892126-6897097 GCF_026225885.1 Hylaeus anthracinus | reverse complement strand
GATATTGATGGATCGAAATGTTAAGTTGCATTTCCTTCTTTGTAACTCAAATTTTCTGCATTCAGTAGATGGTCAATTGTAATTTTCTTACCACAGGTGTCGCAGTTGGGAGGGTCCATTTTCTTTAATAAATGAAACTAATTAATTTTGTTTCACTATTCTAGCTGGAACCTGGTTTGAGTTATGATTCCAACCGCAATACCATTTATTTTACAGACGCTCCAATAAATCGTCTGCCAAGCCGCCATTTTTGTAAAAATGAAAAAGATAAAAAAATCATTTTCTAGTTGAATACTTATACAATACATTAACGTACTTCGATGTAAATGAAATCTTGTTATGGCTTCAATAAAAATTCTTAAAGAAGCTTGACAATTCATGTAAGCAAAGTGGTGTAACCCTTTAATCAATTTTAGTATAAACTGTATCTCATTAGGATGTTTTCGTAAGTGGAAATGCGACACTTATAACGTTACTTCGATTCGACAGTTTGACAAAAATATTACCTCCTCACTGCATATAGAGTTACATACACTAAAGCTTAATGAATTCGTCTTGAAAAGTACTATCGAATTGTATAGAAAAAAAAGTCTATATATATGTAGTTCCATTTGAAAAACGAAACTTGACCATCGTATCTCGTTAAATAACAAAGTTATTTAGAGCTCTGCATCACATAGACTGGGACACCCTGTATAATAGAGATTCTCAATTAGTTAAAAACACCTACTTGTATCCATCAGTCTTTCAAAGTTGTTTTTGTCTACGATGGAAGGCCAGAGATAAAAACTTTATTTTTCATTCGTCCCTGCACCGTTTCTGATTGTACCTACTATGATGGTTGGGGCAGCATGAGTCGTTAGTTACGCTCGAAAGGACCATGCCGGACGATAGAGTCGCGCGATACAACAACTAGTAGATTCACCGACGAGGATTTCATGTACTTCCTCTAGGCGGAAATTTTACGTACGCTCAATTTCCTCGCACTTCCCCTCGCTCGGCTCTACTGTGGACCAGCGCCGGATAATATGTACCTTCCATCACGAGTGGCACCTTGCGATCCCTCGCCAGAACTCCCCATGGACCGCTATTCTATGCAAACAGGCCAGGGAGCCGGAATGCAAAGGAAACTCGACAGCGGGAGATCGAGGTATTCGAACGAGGCACAGAAATGGGAGAATAGAACGGAATTCGCGATGCAAACGACAGGGGAAGCCAAATATTTAAATGTTTCAATAGGATTGATAAATAAAGAAATTTCGAAAGTGACGAAGACGTCACTTTACTGGAAAACGAAACTGAGGCTCATAAAGAGGCAAGAATAATTTTTTAAGAAGTTCTAAACTGATTAGATAAGTTTAATTCGACGTTTCGATCTGATTATTGATTCTTAGACTCCGGATCTTTATGCAAAATACAATCTTCGCGAACGTGGCTACAAAAATTGAACCTAAATAGGAATTTATTTTATTCTGTGAATATTATAACATGAACATTATTTCAATCTTTTTTATATTCTTGCATATTGTTTGCATTTTGTAGATTCTTGCACATTTAAATTTTCTATAAATGTATAAAGGGACGCTGTCTATTGATCTTCTTCGTGTACATGTTTGTAGAAATCTAGGTTGTATCCCACTTGTTTCAGGTAGAATGATCTTAAAATTCAATGTATTCATGAAATCTTTAAACATTCTTCAGGTGATCGTTACCTATCGTGAATCGTCAATTATCAAGTATCCATCGCCATAGATCAATTGTTATTATACATTAACACTAAACCTACCACAACCTGTCAAATGGACCATTTTCATATTTTTGTATGCAGTTCTTACATGCTATATATGAATTATACAGGGTGAAAATATTGATTGTACGCACAAGTGTTTCAAACGAAAGTTGTTTAATACCGAAGAGGGCATCATATGGTGGAACTTTTATTTTTTCCGGTGGACAGTCTAAGGTGAGGCGAAGATCAACTTTCTTTTTTCAAACGGAATGACACATTTGTTTATCCACCATCAAATAGTGCATTTTAAGACGAATTTAACAACCTATGACTCAAGGTCATTCAAGGTCAAACTTGCAGGGAAATGAACAAGAAGATTCTATGTATAATGCATTTATATCTAGTTAAATGAAAAACATGCTATCATATTAATTCAAATAGAGAACTAATATTTAAAAAATAGCAAGAGTACTCCATAAATTTATAAAGTAGTAGATTAAGAAATTGACAAGAGGATCCTATGTATAACTAATATATATCTAGTTAAATGCAAACCTTCTATCATATTAATTCAAATAGAGAACTAATATTTAAAAAATAGCAAGAGTACTCTATAAATTTATAAAGTAGTAGATTAAGCATCTAAAAACACCATAAGATCGGTGTACGAATATTTTCTGCACCCACTGTAGCTCATCTTGATAGATCTACCTTATCGGTTGGATATTTGCAGAGAAATCTGCGTGGAATAAAATGTCGAAACAGGAAGAAGGGGTGAGGGAAATAATTATAAGTAAAAAAGGAACGAACAGAACCGAAACAAGGGGCAAAAGAAAGAAGTACGAGAAGGGGCGATGAGGATGGTGGGTAGAGTAGTGGATATAAAGGAAGCCTAAGGGGGTTGTTCCTGGTCTAACAGCGGTAAGAGGAGGGGGGCCTGGGTGTTACTAATTGGAGGGGTGCCGAGGGGGAAACCTTGTTATCTCTTAATTGCTACGACCCTCCGCACTGTTTTGCATCGATAAGAAGAACCAACCACTCCTAGTGGACTTTTGTTTCATCTGGTTTGCCTGTACCTGACGATCGACGGGAATTGCTTGTTGTTTTGACATTGCGGTCACCCTTTTTTTCTAACGCTCTATCATCTCCTTTCATTTGATGTGCAACAAAATGAGATTTGCATACCGTGTCTCTCGTAGCAACTCACTCGATACAAATTATTCCTTCCCCGATTTAATATCTAGACCCCCGATGTTCAGCTGCTTCTGCTTTCATAATTTTCATTCGCTTTGCATCGATAACCATTGAATCGATTCTACTATCGATACTACAGCACCGATATTATTTACCGTTCAGCCATTGCATTGGAAAATATATTATCCAATTTCATTGTTGAATTGCGTAGATACTTCATGCGCGGAAGATTTCCAACAATAGCGTTTAGCATACTACGCAGAGTTAATGATTTAATTTCTCATAGCATCGATTTATTCGGTCATGTGGCAGTTAAACATTACTCTGTTAAAGTACCCTTTGTGTTTAGGTATACATGTACGTGATAACCACTGAAAATTACTTGCACTGGTGTTTCACATCGAACATTGATAGATACATTTGTAACATAAATTCATGATTCTAGGTACCGAGCACTTATTAATTATTCTAACGATTTCGACTTCATTGCACGATTCGAAAGATATCCTTGATATCCATGATAAACTGTAGAATAATTCACTGGAAATTTTATTTAAGGGTTAAATTAATTAAGTTAAAGGTTGGATTAAGATCATCAGGTAGCTGACCTTCTGTACGTTACTTTTCATTTTTAGCACTCAATACTGAGTTTTCCAACGTGTTCAATATTCGTATAAAAAAAAACCACGTTATCATCTCCAAGAAAAGTTGCTGGAAATCAATGACTGAAATGCTATTGATAGTATTTGTATCTTATCTTCGTATAAAGCTTTACATTTCTCTACGAAGTTTTCATTTTCGCGATTCATTTTAGAGAGTAGGAGTTGTAGTGTTTCGTGACGGAGAGAACGAAATGTTCGATTCTTTTCGATGGCTAATCGGCTTGGGTCTTTCATATAATCGTGCCTGTCTCCGGGGAGCACTGTAGCCCACGCTTTAATAAAGTCCCTTCCTGCGAAGAAAAATGGCCGGGAAGAAGATTCGAGGGAAAAGTAAGTTTTCCCTGTGTTTTGGAAACGAAGAAGGGGCTTCGTTCGCAGCAACTGAGACAGTTCGCGGCAATTTCTGCTACGGAATGACGATCAAAGTCGATTTCCTTCGTCCTGGTACGGTGACATCGAAACTCCGCTCCAGAAGGAATAATATGCTTCGTCGAGTTTAATGAATTTAGAAGGGATCCAAATTTAAAACTCGACCAACTTTTTTGATCTCTAATTTCACTTCTTCTTCCATAATAAGTCTTCGGTTTATTCTCCTTACTAGACTGCGGATGTTTACGCAAATTCATATTTTTAAATTCATAATTCTTTAGAAAAATAATTGAAATTTACATGAAGGAATGCTTTCTCTTCTAAACGATATAACGCGTGGCTCAATGGATTTGGCTCAAATTTACCAAATTTACTTTTTCTGTTCTTTTCATTTCATTCTGTTTTGTAAATGGTTTGCCAAAAGAGGTTCTAAGATTTCGTTTGTTCGAGGTTCATATTTGAAAATGATTTTACTGTTCTAACATTCAAGTAATGAAATTTCTTCTGAAAGTGGCGACATTGTAACGTTTTTATATATGTTAAAAGAACTATCCTGTGATTATCTACATTCATAATTCTAAAGCTTCCTTTGGGGAACATGCTACATTTTCAACTGTACTCATTACGCGAGAGAAAGAAACAGAAAGAAAATTGTAAATGTGGTAGTGTTGCATTAAGTGTATCAAGCACGGTGAAATTAATGAAAATAGAAATGTTAAATTAAAAATAATTTACGAAAATGAGAATGTTAAAAGTTATTTATGATAAAAGGGTTTCTCAATAGGACGATACGTTTTTAAAATCTAACGGTTATTAATGAATGTAGGAATGTTATTGAAGAGAGTATTATCATTAAACGTACAGTTATTTTCGTAAGCAGGAAAGATAAATTATTCATATAGGGAAGAATGTTAAGTGCCAGTCATTAATGAAACATTAATTGGTGCAAAAATAAAATTCGTCGATAGGCTAATATTATTATTGAATGTAGGAATGTTATTAATGAGAGTATTTTCA
>NW_026534329.1:6876461-6892116 GCF_026225885.1 Hylaeus anthracinus | reverse complement strand
AATGTTAAATGCAAAGCCATTAATGAAACATTAATTGGTACAAAAATAAATTTCGTCGATAGGCTAATATTATTATTGAATGTAGGAATGTTATTAACGAGAGTATTTCAATAAACCTGCAGTTATTTTTGAAAGCATAAATTGAAAAAATAAATTATTCATATAGGGAAGAATGTTAAATGCGAAGTCATTAATAAAAATAAATAAAAAAATAACGTGGTATTCGTTTAACCCATTCACTGGCAACTACGAGATGTCTCGTAGTTCAACTTGATTGCAATTACTCAAGGAATAAGTTTATAGTCTTTTGAGCCACGAATTATTGCAAAAGAAGATCGTAAATTTTCTTTTTAAAACAAGAAATTTAATGTAACTTTTTATTACCCAGCCAATAACCTAGATTACCCATCCGTATTAAATCTTGGCGCCCAAGGCAAAACGCTTTAAATTTACCTAGAATTAAATGGGTTAATGGTTCAGTTGTTACGTGTAAGTGTAGGTGCGCCATTGATTGCTAAGTCTCCTCGCATACTCTGCAAGATTGTCGACCTCTGGTCTCGTAAAATAACTGAACCAGTGTCTCAGACCAGAGTCGTTGGTTTGACAGTTGTTCGACAGACGACAAACTGTCACAATCCATCGTATTGTTTAGCAAGGAGCCATCGAACCGTCGAACGAAAGCGATGCCGCGTTTCCAACGGATGGCGAAATCCCCCGAGCGAAAGGAGGGACGGTGTTTTCATCGCAACGCAAACACCGGCAAACCGAACAAATTGGCAAACAGTCGGCGATGTGCAACCGTGCGAAGCAATTACGGATTTTGCGTGAACGACGCGTGCAAACTCTTTATATACGCACGGAAAGGGCCGAGAGAATTTCCTCGGCGGCGACGCAGTGGCGTAATCACGGTGTTGCAGTTAATTGCGGGAAAACAATTTGTGTCGCCGTGGAATTTTTGCAAGAAAACTCATCGATCCAGAGAACTCTAGGAACAGCGATAATAACGGGAAGACGACACGCTGGCCGAAAGAAGTAATTAACGAGTTTAGCGGTTCTTGGAACGTTCACGGTGCGAATGTTCGTTGCAAAAAATACAACCGTGATATATAGAAAGCAGAAAATGATCGGGGTTTCGTAAAATTTTGTAATAGAATAATTACAAATTAATACTTCTTTTTTTGTAATATATTAATGTATTATATTTTGAGATAAACTTGTGACATTAATTGTTTTTGCTTCGAAATTTATTTATTTGACAAGAGCTGCAAGCTATTAGTCGAAGTATGTATATGAACTAAATAGTTATTCGAACGATACAATTTTTATATAAAATCAATTACAATTATAATACAACTACAACTATTATACAAAATCATATACATAACGACAGAAGTAGGTATTATATCTTGTTGATTCTTTTATTAAATGCCTCAGTGGGTTGTACAATTTTTAATAACAATTTATATGAATAATTAACGAATTGCAACTGCTATATTAATTTTCAAAATTATAATTCTCCATCTAATTACATTTTAAACACGAACCAGTTTTTTATTTTAATATTTTCAAAATCATATAATTGATTTCGTAAATGTTAGTAATCGATGCGACGTATTTCGCATAAAGTGTATCGTTGTATATATCGTAGCTATAAACGCGAATCAGAAACAAATTTTTCTATTAATGTTCATTTCAACATGTGCCTACGCCACTGCGTATCTCCTGAACCTGCTCCGAACCAGGAACCAGGAACGAGCGAACAGTAATTGGAGAGCAAACCGGCAGAGGATTATGTTCGCGTTTCTAATGAGACGACCGAGAACTTGACCCCTGCAGAAGTATGTTTCGCACCCTCCTGGAATTTATTTTCACTATTCCGCGTCGCAAATTAATGATCAACCTTTATACAGTTCGATATACGCGTTTGCGTCGATCTCGTCTTTCTACTGTATATAGCAGATCAAATTTATTTAGGAACAATATATAGGACAATATATAGGAACAGTATATTTAACAAAAGAAACTAAGTACTTTTCAATGAAATTACAAAATATAAAGATTATACGGAGAATTGGTATAACTTGAGTTTTATTACGTTATAAACAAAATATAATATTAAAACATACAGAATGATAAAGAAGAATTCTCTTCAGTTGAAGGAAAAAAATAATAAATGCTTTTAATCAAATAAAGCGTCGAAGTTCATTGGCGTCAGTTCATGACTCACTAATAAGGCGAGCAGTGTTATATAATTGACGTTAGAAATGCGAATAAAATCAATAAATGTATCATCCATACATTAACATTTCTTATTTATGATACATGTATTAATCTAGACGCGGTACGGTGCACGCGTACTGGATAGAATTTTCAAACTCGATTTTCTCGGAAACGAAGCGTCAAACGAAAAAATGTTATCCATTTTTTTCGACTTATTATTACATGTAGCGTCACCCCCTGCTCGGTTATTCCTCCACACCCTGTATATACAAAGAAATGAAATTTAAGAAAATGTATTTCCAATTTTCTAAACACTGTAACATGTATTTTGTCGTCGATATTTAATGCATTTTTGATTTCATGCACATCCTTGTACATTCTTCTATTAATTTCAGTAGCCATAAATGCATAAACTTCCGGAGTCTAATTATCACCGAACGGAAATATAAATTTCCGTACCGTTTAACTATAATATGGAGAGGTAATTCGACTAGCGATTAAGAATGAATGGCGAGAGCGGAGTTTAAAGAACAAGGGAAGACGGAGGAAACTGGTAAATGATGTAGAGAGTAGCTCGATCTTCCCTTCAATTATCCCTGTGTACGTTTTTACAGTGCAGCGGTTGGCTGGAGCCATTAGGAACCCGATATCTGTTCCGATACGAGGCAAGCATTTTATTTTTGACAGTGTATTTGGATCGTTTGAACTTTAAGGTAGACGACACTGAACGTTGACTGTGAGGAATTTCATAGAACATTTTTAGACTGTGGATCTCTATGGAAAATAAAATCTTTGAAAAATTGGAACTAAGTTGAACCTAGAGGAATTTATATTACTCTGCAAATATTATCATATGAACTTTGTTTTCAATATTTTTAATATTATTGCATACTGCGTGCATTTATAGTTTCTTGCACATTAAATTTCCTACAAATGCATACAAATCCGTAGTCCAATAATAAACGATATTGAAATAACTATTGATGTCATAAACCTGGAAGGCTCGTCGAATCCTTAATTATTTACTTTAGGATAATTCAATGTCAATTTGTCTAAATCGTGAAAAAAGAGGACAAATTTGACCAACAATTTCTTTATCGATCACTTCTTCGCGTGTGTTGTATGTCATTGCTCCTAAGCGTCTTAAAGAGATAGGATCGAAGCAGATTCAGATTTTATGGGAGTTTAAAGTATCAGTCGATAATATTTTGAACTTTCTTTCTAAGATCATTTTCTATTTATTACATTCAAGTAAACGCTAGATTGTTGCACATGGTTTTCAAAAATTTCAACAAGTTACTTATTAAACGTTTTCGATTGCTCATTCGAAAACGATTTTAGGAACCTAATAAAATATTAAGAGGTTTAAGTAATAACAAGTAAAGTATTGAAAAACCAACCGACAGATTTGAACAAAATTCATACAGTTTATTCTAGCCACAAGAAATTAGTTATCGATCGAAGGAGTTTCCGTTTTGATAAATACTGCTATTTTTATATACAATAAACAAGCGCATTTTTCCCTGAAAATCCGTAAGTAAATGATCAGACACCAGCATTTTGTTAATTCTCAAAAAAAGGGTTTCGATTAACTACTAGACTAATCGCTAAACTAATGATTTTTGTTCGTTGGATTGATTCTAGATCCAGTAAAAAGTTGTAAAAAAAAAAAAGATTATGTAAAATACCCATTTTTTACGCCGCTGACTAACCCTAACCCCTTAACCCTTAAATGCCCTAAGTTTCAAATTAGATACCGGACATTCAAATCGAATTGTACACTCGCAATTGGTTCGTTTTTAATATTTGACTGCATGTTACCATAGCATAATGTACCTTCAAACAAAAGTTAATAAAATAAACGTCAGCTGTGAAAACTCAAATAATAAACACATCGATACTTTTTCCAATTTAATTTGGAAAATCAGGCTTCTAAGGGTTAAAGCCTCGACCCGTTAAAGGTTAAGGGAATCGCTGGAGTGTTCGGAACGAGCGTAAGCGACCAACGTAGTCCCACTGAATCACGGGCGCGTTCAATAGAAAATAAAAAATCGTGGCACGCGACAGACACGAAGTACTCGGCGTTAAACACCGAACCGCAAAGTCCACTTATTCTACCTGAACGCATCCACGGCACACCGGCAAGCCGATCCCTTCTATTGCATTAAGCGGGCCCAGGCGATCAGCTCTACCTGCAGGACGCCACTTTTTCCTAAGGGTGCACCGTCACGAGCTGACCATAAATAACGCGTTATCTCGAGATCCGATAGAGGCTAATTTATTTACGAATCGGTGTTGCGAGAGGGTGGCCCACGAATATATCACGGTGGTGGTTCACGCGTGAGTCACGTGCCATCTGCCACGGCCTACCCACTCTATTATGATATAGACTGTATTTATCATTATCTTCGATGACTCGATTCTTCCGGGACACGAACGACCATTTGCGACGCGAATATCTGGAAACTTGTGCTTAATTAATTGTTCGTCGACTTTCTCCCCATTTCGGTTGAACAATAAAGGAAAATTGTCTTATCTTTTTTATTTCATTCGTTCTCGAATATAGGAATAAAATCTACATAGTTTTGCTGAAACGACTATGATATAATTACGAATTCGAAATACTGCAGATTTTACAAGTTTCTATGGACACGTGAAATATCCAAGTATTTAAATAGTAAAGGATCAGAAATAAATATATTAAAGAAAACGATCTTGAGGTTCAGATGGTAGATCGTTTTAGCAACTTTTACACTATGTAGATTTTGTTCGTCTATTCGACAAAGAACAAACATTTGATAATAACTTATTCACTACAGAATCCCTCAATAAGAGAAGTACAAATTTTATGTGGTTCGGTTGCATTGGTAATGTTATTTCCGATGTATGGTTAGAGATAGAAGAAAAGGGTGAAGAAAAATCGTCCATGAAAAGGTTAAGTAATTATATCGCATGTATATATTGTAAATAAAATGTATCGCTTGAATAGAAGGCATCAACCCTTTCTAGATCTAAATGATGAACAAATAAAGCAACTATTATTAGTATATACTTTACTGTAAAAATATAGCATACCGTGCAAATATAATTCATTCATGCTTTGATAATGTTATGATGTACGGTTAGAGATAAAGGAAAAGCGTGAAGAAAAATCGTCCATGAAAAGGTTAAGTAATTATATCGCATGTATATATTGTAAATAAAATGTTATCGCTTGAGGCATCAACCCTTTCTAGATCTAAATGACGAACAAATAAAGCAACTACTATTAGTATATACTTTACTGTAAAAATATAGCATACCGTGCAAATATAATTCATTCATGCTTTGATAATGTTATGATGTACGGTTAGAGATAGAAGAAAAGGGTGAAGAAAAATCGTCCATGAAAAGCTTAAGTAATTGTATCGCATACATACATTGTGAATAAAATTATCGCTTGAATAGAAGGCATCAACCCTTTCTACATCTAGATGATAAACAAATAAAGCAACTACTACTACATAGTATACACTTTACTGTAAAAATATAGCATACCGTACAAACATATCTCATTACACCTTGTAAAACAATATATCATAGACTCAATTACCGAATCATAGGAATTACAGAATGAAGTATTAAACATTCTGGAAATTTAGCAGTAATTATCGAAGTAGTATCGCGTTAGCTCGACTATGGTTTGGTAATTAGAGTTCTTCGACAACGGAAGTATCCCAGGTCGAAACCTCGAAGCGTTTTCGTTAATAAGCATGATCGGGGGAGGAAACGGGGGTGGCGGTGAAGCTCGTTCAACTTCAAAGCGCATCGAGTGTCGCTAACTAAAGTTTGAACGACGCGGAGCGGGGGAGTTTGCCATTTCCAATCCGAGTCCATTTCGTGATTAAGTGTAAACTTCTGAAGTTGCTCTGGAGAACGTTCGCAAACATGACACGCGTACAGGCGGTGCGTGGTTCCTTTTCACAAACGGATGCTGCCCATTCCCCGACGAGCATCAAATGGCGCAAAATGTATTCGTGGCATTTGTACATACGTTCGCCCAGCCACGGTGAAATACTAACAGCGTCTAATGGGATGAATGTGTATTCACAAATATCAGTCGTACGATACCTAAGGTCCATTTCGTTAGAATCGAGTGATATTCGTAGAAGCAAACGTTTCATCCTACACGGGGTGTTGTATAGTAGGTGGTACCACTTTAGGTGGTCCTGTTTTATTTTAGGTCTAGAAATAGATCTTGTTTATATTCTTGTTGCTTAAGGTCTTTAAAATATTTCTACCAAAATATTAGATAGGATGCCTTGGATTATTTTATGGGTTAAATCGTCTAACACAAAATTTGAATCACGAGTTGCAGTAAAATGTTATGAATGCATGTAACAAATTATTTGTTTGAAAGAAAAAGTACTAAGTAAAATTTCAAATGCTTGTATACATATTATAAATTGAATTTATAAACATAACCTATTTATAATCTGCAAGCGTATAATACTTACTAAAGCAATTGCATCGATATTAACTACATAAATTTATTTCAGACAGACTCATTCATTAGCCTCACTCTTTTTCTAGCTCCAACTTATGAACTAATTATCGTGTACTTTTCTATAAATACTTTTTGTTTATTCTCTCATGTTGCCTCAAGCACTATACAGTTTGATTGCTAAAAATCATGATATATTAATAAATTTTTATGTTTTTCTTTTAATTGGATGCTTTAGATCACATGCAGCTTCTTAGATTACGAGTGATCACATTGGTCACCTGGTCTTTTCGGTTCATAGAAACTGCCGGACTAATATCGTGTATATTATCACGAATTTTATGTAGTGCAGTAGATCTTGAAGTTATCCAGTCTTGGTTGTTTACACATTTAATTTTCTTAATTCTGAAGACAACCCTTGACACGAGGATGAAATTAAAGTGAACTTTTGCCCGAGATTGGAAGAAATTGAAAGCTTCGTTCTTTTTATGAAAAAATGGAATAAATAGAACAATAACATCCTAGCGAGTCCTGCCAATCATTGGTCACTCATCAATCAGAAAAGCGTCAAATGTCGAAAATGTCTGGCATCCATAATGATATTGCACTTCGGGGGGTGGAGAAAGAGGGCGAAGAATATATTCCTGAATGTGTCACTCGCGATATTGCTTTTATATTGGATTCTCTACAGTATTTCATCGAAATTAACCCGTCACGCTTCTCTATTGCGTATATTTTTTATTTTTCTAATTTTCTTTGTTCTAATAAGTCCTATTAAACTAATTCTTGAATTAAATTTATTCGATCATGTAATTATCATATGTCACACTTATAAATGGTTCTTCAATTTTTCTTTTAAATAAATCTCGTGAATTACAATTGTTGAATTCTTTGCGCAAACGGTACACATTGAAAAATTACAGTGCTATCGAGCATAAGTGAAATTCATATCGGAAACATTATAAATAATGTAACAAAAATATTTTAAGTAAAGAAAATAGCTTCATACTTACAGGGCTGATATATAAGGAAATAATTGAGATAAAAATTTGAAATTTGTAGGGCCTGTTTCTATTATTATAATTAACAATTCTGCCAAATGTCAAAGCGTTTCATTAATTCTTGCCGAAGTTATAAATAAAAAAGTAACCGATTGAAATAATCATATGTATTTTCCATTTAAACTTTCGAATGTTCAGGCAATTTTTTAATGTTAAAATAAACAGCTGAAATTTTGTAGAAATTTTTTCTACGTATGTGCAAGGTATTTAGGGGATGCGCAACATAGATTTAAAAAATTATTGAAATAAATACCACCCTAATGTACGCAGAACTGATAGGTCAAAGGTAAAAAAGTAATTGCATGTTACTTTATTTAATTATGTCAAACCGTTTGGAAATTACGGTCTTGTTAAACAAGCTGTGTACTCGTATTATATTATAGACCAACGGTATGACGTGTTTTCTATCTGATATCCCAACAGTACGACACAACGTGATATTTGCTTCGGTGCAGTATTACTCGCGATGTTGTTTGCAAATTGTTGCATAAATATTGGTAACGTTTATACGAGTACTAGAGTGCGGAGCACGGATTAGAACAGTCGGTTGTTTCGACGGACACGAGAGCCGAATGGTAAAAAGAGAGATGGGAACACGGCCGGGCTGTAACAGAGGTAGAAACAGGCTGGGATACGTGACCGTAGGGGCGTCTGGTATCGATCAGCAAACCAGGTGCACCACGCCCAGCTATCAATTAACAAGAAATTCAAACAGTCGCTTGGAAAATTTCGTTTAAACAGAAAACGTCCATCGCGGTTACTATCGGAACGGGTATCGACTGAAGGAGTTACAATAACGACGATTGCTCTTGACGGAGACATCTGGCACGCAAGTGACGTCAATAGTGAGACTTGATTAATTAAAGTGTGGTCGGTGAATTCGAACGCGCGACCTTTGACCTATCTTCTCAATTACAGCGCTAATGATAATTACACCGAGTGGGAGCCGCGAATTGTCCGTTCCAGTGTTTCTCAAACAGTAATTCCGAGGGTCCACGAGATCTTACAAAGGGAAGGATGTTGCAATCGCTTTTAGAACGACACCCTATGGAGGTGAAACACTGCAAAACTATTTTAACCTCTTTCAGAATGAGCCTTCGTTTCCGAGATATTTTGGTTTAAAAGTTTTTATGTGTGTCCTTAAGAGATGAGTAATAAAATCAATTAGAATGGTTGGCTGAGTTTATTAGTAGAGTATCAGATTATAACGCTGCTGGCTCGGGTTTGAATCCAAATTGACATTTTTATTTTATTTCAATTTTGTATCATGGAAATATTTTTGTTATTTTGTTGAAATATCTTTGTTAGCGCAAGGAGAATTTAATAGAATTTATTGAGAAACTCTCGTGGACAGGTGACGTTTGAGAAACACTGGTACGCTGTTTTACAGAGATGTACACCTCGAAATGGAAAGAGTTGCGAGTATCAAGCAACCTCATTTAGGTTTATTTCCGTTTGAATTAAATGAATTCGCGTTCACAAGAGCCGGCGATTTCATGGCTGCTGAATCTGTTAAAGAAATTCCATTTGTATTATAATAACTGTGCTGCTCGTAGGTAATGGAGGTTGTGCGTGACTGTAAACAAATGTCACTTCTGTATATCGTTCTGTGCAAAATTAATTCCTCAGCATTTTAATATATCATTTTAGTATTTTATTTAAATATTATCTTTAATTGTGACTCTGTACGCAATTGTTATACTCTATATTATTGCAAACGATATTGTATACAATAATTATTGTATATTATTACAAGAATTGAAATAATAATGACATTATAAAACATCATTGTAATTTCAACTTAATGTTTACAGCAAGTAAAGTTAATAAAAATTGTGATCATCAACCTCTGAGAACAGCTTCCTTTCTTTTTTTTTCTTTGTAAACGTTTCATTCATTTATTACTATAATAACACGTCTCAGTTTTGTCAAAAATGACTATTAAATCCTTTTTTGTATTTATCCTTTTTTTTAAACTTTCGTGGTATATTAAAGATATACATATATATATATATTGTTTTACATTAAAGACAACTATTTTCATGGTCTCAAAAATGTTTATATAAAAGTGAATATTTACAAAAAAACATTTTCTTTCGGTATTGATTACAATTTTCTTTTCTTATGTAAAACTGCATACGTTCGATCAAATAAAAAATAAAGTATGAAAGCATCGTTATTTATAAGAGGAATAGTTTATAAGAATATCTTCTAAACTACATATGTTTCAAGGCATTTGTGAGCGATACAGAGAAAATTGCAAAGTACGAACAAGGTTAAATAAGTTACACGAACTTTGCAAGTAAACAAGCAACGTCGAACATTTACTTTGATATTCTCGACCTCGTCATAGTTCGAGCTTCGTAGAACATAGAGGAATTTATAGAGCGTGTGAACTAGCGAGCAGAAACACAATCAAAAAAATTATGAGAGTTAAGGTAATCGCAAGGTATAAATACGAAATTAAAAAAATTAATTATTGAGGGTACTCCTAAACAAATACACATTGTTTTTGATAATTAATACATAATACACAAAGTAGCTGATACTGAATATTGGTATCAAATTAATATTTATAAACTCCACGATGCAGCTCTAATTATTTTATTTTTTCACGTACGAACTTTTACTTCTTCTTTCTAAGCTTCATTGTATGCTATTCTTTTGGTATTCTACTTCTTGACTGAGAATGTATTCTCAGTTGGTGAATTTTTAAGCCGGCGGTATTTATCATCGCAACTTGAACATTAAAGTTTCCATCTACCTCTACTTTTCAATTAGCCGTACTTTGAAACGGTGCTTTCGCGAGGGAAAAATATACGAACTTTGATTAGCTCTATGAATAACTAACTTTGCTTTCTTTCCAAGCGGGAAACTTCCGCGCGATATACGAGATGTTTCTGAAATAGACGGCCAAAGTTTAGAAGCAACGTCTATTCACCTTAAGAGTGCAAGAGAATCCTTTCCGCGCGAGTCTGGGATACTTTCTCTTCGCGTTGTAACCACTTGTTGTTCGTGACAGAGATTAACGAAATTTTATTTGAACAATAAGTGACAAAGATTATCTATTCTACTTTATTAAACGGTTGTGCAAATCACTTCTGTATATCGTTCTGTACAAAATTAATGGCTTAGCATTTTAATGTATCATTTTAGTATTTCATTTAAATATATCTCTAATTGTGACTCCGTATGCGATGAATAAGCAACAATTTTTGTACGTTATTACAATTGTTAATGCACATTTCTGTAATAATTTTGTGAATCTAATTGCAATTGCGCGGATAAGTTTTAATTAAAATTCCAACTTTTATTAAATGTAAAATGTACAACAAGTTGTTCATTTCGAATCTACGACCCAGTAGTTAATTATACCTTGTTTTTTCAAGTAATATTTACGTTTTCTGGTGAAAAGGAGATTCTATTATTGATTTATAATATCCATAAGCAGATTTGGAACGTTTCGAAAATTTGAACTTGTTTCCTTCAGATTTTCATCTCTTCCATCCAGAATAGTTTGAATGGAAAGAATCTATAATTCCGAGGAAGCTATCAAAATGTACCTCATGAACTTCTTTCATGAAAAATCAAGATCTTTCTTCAAAGCTAAAATCGACAAGTTTGTAGATCCTTGGAAAATAATTTTCGAAAAGAATGGTGACTACACAATTCGTTAGTATAACCGTATCCTTTGAAATTTAATCCATTGAACTTCATTTTTAAATCAGGCACGAACTTATGCAATCATTTAAACAATATTTGTATCTTAATTTCAAACGAAATTCGCCCAATTATTTTCCAACGATCTACAAGCTTCAGATGTTCATCTCTTCCGGTCACTCTAACACAGTTTGAATAAAAAGAATCTAAATTCCGAGGAAGCTATCAAAATGTACCTCACGAACGTCTTTCATGAAAAATCAAGATCTTTCTTCGAAGCTAGAATCGACAAGTTTGTAGATCGTTGGAACTACATAATTGCTTAATATAACCGTATCCTTTGAAATTAAACATTAAACCCATTGAACTTCGTTTTGAAATCGGGCACAAACTTATGCAATCACCTAATATCACGTAACCAAATTCTCGTGGGGGTTGTAGCGATAAATGGTTATCTCTGTGAAAAAGGTAAAAGTTGATGGTACGGTGCAGGTTGGTTGCAATAAAATTTCACGACGAAGGAAGAAAGATTGCCGAACTGGCGGTATATCGCGAACCTTGGTCTCCCTACGATAAATATTATCCTCCCCCAGTCATGCTGGTAACGAGATCGTATCTGACGCCGTTGCGTGTCATTTGCATATTTCAGCCGGAGGCGTTGCGTAGATCCTTGCTTTCGGCAATCCGAAATGCGCGAGGGTGGCAGCCACCGTTCGATTTACATTTCAGAATCGAAAGAACGCTTTCTGCCCCGAGGTGACGAATGTGGCTCGCGCATAGTGACAAGAGTAACGAACGTTTGATCAATTTTCTTGTATGTTGATGATAATTAGCGAGGATGAGAAGGGGGTCACTAGCCTTAGGATTTTAATTATCTACCTCCTTTAAGCCTTAGAAGCCTGATTTTCTAAATTAAGTTTAAAAAGATATCAATGTATTTATTGCAGTAGCCAGATAAAAGGAGAATTAATTAAAAATATCACTATATGTATTTTATATATGTATTTATTTCGAAAAAAGGCAGGCATCAATTTTGATGGATACATACAACCAAATATTAAAAACAAACCAATTGGTAGTGTACAAATTTGAAATTTAGGGCATTTAAGGGTTAAATTCTACACTCTTCATTTCTTTCTGGGTCCAAAAATATACATATCTTTTGTTTATATCCTTGTTCGTTAAGGTTTGTAAAATAATCTATTTGATTGTATCTAAAAAAACATTATATTGCCAAAGTTATAACTGTACCATTGACCTTCCTGGTAGCCTAATTGAACACAAAACTTTAAGTAGGTACTCTTCCATTTTTGGTAAAAAATAGATATTACTGTTGATATTCTGTTCATTTATTTCTTTTTCTGCAATGAAGTTCTTACATCGATACTATACTTTAATTACCCTATTTACTTATCTGCTTTAGATACAAAATTATTGTACTTTCTTTATTTCATTCGTATACTCTCTGCTGTGTAAAATTATATGTACCATTTTATAAGTATTTTTCATCTTTTCAATTCTGCGCGATAATTGCTGATTTATGCCTATCTATGTTTAAATTACTCCAAATACCTGAAGAAGCGCCCTATAAAGAGGGCCAAACTCTCGTTCAAATAAAATTGGTTCAATCATTGTCGTCACAAGGTTTCACAGAGGAGAAAGAGCTACCTTTTCCAAACGATCACTTGTTAGGAACTGTGCCAGTGGTAAAAAGCGACCAAGTGTGGTTATACATCCGTGTACTCGATTCGACCTTGTTTTTCGAGTGATAAAAAATGTTATGCTGCACTAATTTCTTTTTTTTTTTTATCAAGCTAATGAATGACCATTACATGTCCACTAACGAGCATAGCACATGCCTAAAGTTGCTTTTTGAGTTATATTTTATTGTTTACGTAATTCATTTGTTTAAATGGAACCTTTCATACATATTTTTATCCGTAGTAAGATGGTGTTTTCGTTTAGACAAATGCATACAGTTACCATACGTGATTATAACGTAGGAATGTAAATCTTATTAAATCGAATGTTGTATTTAGTAAATTAGGAAAACGTAAGTTAATTTTGGACAGTGTAGCATTTATTAGGACTTTAAGTAATTTGATCATCCCTTATTATTTTCTACATATCTTCAGATGGAAAAAAAATCGGTTGAGTCTAAGGAAATGAGGTATCCTACAATCGGGCTGATTTTTTAACCAACTTCAAAAAGGAGAAGGTTACTCAATTCGACATGTATATTTATTTTCTTTTTATTTTTTTATTTTTTTGTTATCATAGGTAGCCCCGGCGATTACAATGGTGGTCATCTTGACCCCTAACTCTCCCTTCCCCAGGGGTCAAAAACTGAAATGGTCCAAAAAGTCTATTCAATATTGCCGTCCCCACCAAAAGCTACCCCAAATTTACTCAGACAGTATTTCCGTGTAGACAGTATGTACATTAACGGTATTCAATATTGTCGGACCCACCAAAAACTATCCCAAACCTACTCAGACAGTAGATTTTGGGCCTGGTGCTATTTATAATGTTCCTTCACATAAAAAAGAAATGTTGAAAATGATATACTCACCGAGATCGGTGCAAAAGATCACTTTTTGAACCATTTCAGATTTTAACCCCTGAGGAGGAGTGGAGGGAGTTAAGGGTCAAGATAACCACCATTGTAATCATCAGGTCAAAGGCTATCTACGATACAAAAAATCAGCTCGATCGAACAGTACTCCATTTTCTTAAACCCAACCAAAAAATTCAACCTCGATGATTCTAATACGTTCGAACCAAATTATTCTACTGCCAACCAACTGAAAAGTTTGTAATGTTTAAGAATTTGGCGCTATAGTTATGCTGTTTAAGTTATCCACCGCAGTGTACATTTTCCTGTAATTCCATGCAGTCGTTTGACTGATACAAATATCGAGATCACTGTTTGGGTGAGTTTTGGGGAGTAAGGACAAACAATGTTGTTGACTTACCGTGGCAGGACTTGGCGAGCTGTCCCTGGAGAGACTTCCGAGAGTCACCAATAACCGACGCGGGGCCCCCAACACCGACTCCCGCCATCCCTCTGCAACAATAAATATAGAACCCCGTTATTTATCGTGGAACATTTTTTAGGCCTCGTGCGACGTGACATCTGTTTTCCAAGGAAAGGTGGATTCCCACGTATCGTGTGCCTCTGCTATTGCTAGTATTTTAGCGAGAATTCGGATAACAACAACATTCACATCACGAAAGTTTCATTTATCTAAAGAGCGAAAATGATAAACACTTATTTAAAGTGATTAATTACGTTACATATGGATACTCCTAATATATGAGGAATTTCTGCATGATTCTGATGTTGAATGTCAGCGGTAAATCGACATAAACAGTAAGATGAATCGAATGTACCAATTCAGTCTCTGTTTGACATATTAAAACGTTGACTTATCGCGACGAATAAGCTTTCTAATACGGAAAAGGTATTGGCCTTTGAAGAATGCGGAAGAAATATACGCGAAACGGTTGATTCAAAGAATGATAACCAAATAGAGTTCATCCTTATGCAAGAACTTTTTACAAGGTGGAACACTATTTGTGTGTATATGAAAAATTTCCAGGTGGGGGTATGAAAGACTATCACAAACAACTTAGTCTTGTTGCACATTTCTAAATATTGAGTTGATTCATAAGTAACTGAATATATTAGTACATAATAAATCTTAATTAATTACGTAATCATTCGTTCCTATCTTACTATATATATATATTTTGTGCTGCTATATTGAATCCGCCATTTTGAATTTCTAAAGTCTCATTTTAGACTTGGAATCAGCGATCTCAAACACCCCTGTATACTAAATTTCATCCAAATCGTATCACTTTTCGCAATTTCTTCTGCCATATTGGATCCGCCATTTTGAATTTATAAACTTTGAGTTTAGAATGATAATCAGCGATTCTAAAAACCTCTGTATACCTAGTTTCATCCAAAACCAGTTACTTTTCGGATTTTGTGCTGCTATATCGGATCTGCCATTTTGAATTTGTAAATTTTGAGTTCAAATTTGGAATCGACGATCTCAAAAACCCCTGTATATCAAATTTCATCGAATACGAATCACTTTTCGGATTTTGTGTTGCTATATCGGATCCGCCATTTTGAATTTGTAAATTTTGAGTTCAGATTTGGAATCGGCGATCTCAAAAACCCCTGTATATCAAATTTCATCCAGATCGAATCACTTTT
>NW_026534329.1:6852575-6876451 GCF_026225885.1 Hylaeus anthracinus | reverse complement strand
CTCAAAAACCCCTGTATATCAAATTTCATCCAGATCGAATCACTTTTCGGATTTTATGCTGCCATATTGGATTCGCCATTTTGAATTTGTAAATTTTGAGTTCAGATTTGGAATCGGCGATCTCAAAAACCCCTGTATACCAAGTTTCATTAAAATCGTGCGAAAGGAAAAATAGATACATTTGCATCTCTCTTAAAGAACTTTAAGGAGTTTTCCCATCCGGGAAATACTACAATGTTTACTATTATGTCAAGAAATTTAGAGGGATGGGCCATTCAGGAAATACTACAATGTTTACTAGTATTTCTCGGAATTGGAACGGCCTTGCAAGGACGCTGTATGTATATAGGTCACTACGTCTGTCCTTCTCTTATAATTGTCTATGAAATAGGAAACTTTGAGGTGTCGTAACTCAGCGAGGAATCGTCCGATTTGATTCTGCCAAAATGCAAATTGAAGGGCGTAATTTCTACTATCCACTAAATAATTATTATCATTGTTAAATGTTCTTAAACAATTGTTTATTTATAAAAATGAATCTGACTTTAAAGTGTCATAACTGTGCGTAAAATTGTCCGATTCGATTTTTACAAAATTCAAATTAAAGAGCAAGGTTTCTACTATCTAATAGAAATAATTCTCAATATTAGATACTCTCGGAAAATTTTTTCTTTCATTTCAAATAATTTACTAAAATTGCCCTAGTTCTCATTAAAATAGCTATTCAAATAAAAAATTCAGTCGAATAATCTTCAACTTTGGTACCATCCACAGAAATCAGATTAATCTTATTCTATTAATGAAAAAACAAATAATTAGAAATTTCGATTTACCACAATTTATACAAAGGTTAAAGACTTCTCTACGCGTAATTATCGTAGATGATTCAAATATCGAGGGTACGATCAGGATGAACGCCCTGTATACACGAAAACGGTCGTTTTATCGCTCCGAATATTTGCGATCGTGCGGCATAATGCGAATAAGAAAGCAGAATAACGCGCCTAGGGGAGTTGCGACAGGGTAAGCCGCAGGGGAGTTTCATATTGCTGAATTAAGCGTTCAACTTCCACCTTCGACTCTGCCGCTGTTTCCTTCGGCCGTGTCTTAAGCCCAAGCGTCCTAAGTTATGGTCGCGACTTTCATTAAACGGTTAGATGACTGATCGCTTTGTCTCGTTTGTATTACGGCAGGCGGTGAAAACGGATTTAATCACGGGAACGCTGTTCGATATTCTCTGCCATCAACACCGTCGCTAATCCCCTAGATTTAACCGCTTAATCTACAGCTGGCGATACTACCGAATCCACCCGATGATATGAAAGTGATTCGCTGCTTTCGATTCAGTCTCGATTCAGAAAAGTGGTAACCGACTCTTTTCCCAGACGATTTGCGTTATAATGCAGTGGAAAGATTCGAAATAGGTCCAGCATATCGGGTCTCAAGTTCTCCCTCCCAAAGACACGATGTATGAGTTGTTTATTTCGAGCGTGGCGTAAGTTACTTCGTTTTTAAATCGAAAGGATAGATATCGCTAAATTGTAATTATTTCTATCATTGCGGATGTTTATGTAAATTCATATTTTAACAAATTCAGATAAAGAATTGAGATTTTAATGAAAGTGGTTTTATAGTTTATATATTCTTGGATTCGTGAACATCCTCATACGTTTTTCCACATTTTCACTTGCTACACATGTATAAATAACATGTATAAATAACTAATTATAATACATGTATGAATATAGAATATATAATCATAGTTACGTTCATTATTTTAAATAATAACACCTACTGTTTCACCCAAATGCGTGATTATTAAATTTGATTACTTTCTATGATGTAATATACAGGGTATCACGCCTGAACCATACAATCTAGAAAATATAATTATAGTTACTTGTTTATTCTTATTTCAGTCGAGTTAGAGTCTTCGCTTGCTTCATTATTTTAAATAATAATACCTACTGTTTCAGCCAAATGCTTGATCATTGAAACTGTATTGCTTTCTATGATCTAATATACAAGGTGTCATGCCTACACCAAGCGACCTGAATATTCCTTCCAATTAAATAACGAAAGATAAACGATAGATAAATAAATAAGCGATAGACAAACAACGACGAACGCGCAAGGAACTGAACATTCTCTTAATCGTTGTTTCCCCTCGTTCCACTAGATACTATTAAAAGGAGAGAACTCATCAACAAATGGCGATAAATTTCGACGAGGTTGCGACGGTTTTACAAGCGAAGGCGGATCCATGGAATCGTCATCGTCATTGTCCCAGCGACAATGCCCGATAGAAATGCCTTCACCCTCGTATCCGGTTCCTTGCGGAGGCCAGGGGAGTGAATTGCCCCGGGTATTAACTCGCGTAATTGAGATTTATTAATCCGGAGGCCTTTTGGTGGTCGCGCTGTAAGCGTATCCTCTTTTTCGTACCAGGCTTTACACCGTAACTTTATTATCATTATGAATTATGAATTTGTGGTTGCAATGTCACGCTTAGCGAGCGGCGCTTAATATTTTCGGAGATATTCGAGTGTAACAATTTATAATTTCCACCCTGTATACATTTACATGGGCTATATAAACGTTTAGAAAACAACTAGAGGACGTTCTAACTAATTTCTAATAAATATACATTCACAGATGTAAGCGACCTGTCTTTAGAAATTCATGTACGATTCGTAATGCCGCAATAATTTGTATACTCGAAAAGGCGTCCATTGGATAAGGATGATAGAACCTACTTCTGAATATCGTACAACGAGTATTGTCATAAGACATGGTGTAGATCTTGCTCCGAATAACCACATTGACAATTGGGATTTTTAACGACAGTTGAATTTATAAAGTGAAGCAGCCAATTGATAATGGATTGTACGAAATCTATTGATCCAATTAACGAGATCTTTAGAAAGAGATTTATTAACAAACCACGATTTATAGCCGGGACTATAAAAGTGTTTGAAAAATTTGATGCTTAGATAGCTTCCTTCATTAATTGTCTCTCATATTCATTCTTGTATTGTATTTAAAAGCTTCTTAACCCTTTGTTAATATTTGAAAATGATTAATGATTAAGCATTTCTGGATATTTCTCTGATAGGAAGATACGAAGCGTGCGTGGAAACGGAAGGAGTGCCAGCAGTTAGCATTGCTTTTGCGGACGCGTTGCATTGAAATCACCGACGTGTTTTCATCGACGTCACATCACAAACATTTATTTTGTCTGACTTTCATCAATTCGTAGGTGTTATTGATAATATATCGATATAAAGTGAAAATATTAAGTAGTAAATATGTAGTATATAGTAATAACAATACAATAATATATAATAGTGTAAAGTTTATGTACATGTATAAATATGACACTGTATACATTCAGAGCTGGGTAAAATACGTATTTTAAATAGTAAATAGTATAGCAATAGTACTAAATTATAATGTAAAATATATTTATTTTGGTAATCTAAAACGAATGATGTACTTTTCCTCTGGATTATATGCATACATTCAATATAGTTCTTCAATGAATACTTCTATTAAGAATGTTCGGGACGAATCTTCATAAAATGAGTGACGAAAAGAGGTATTCTTCAATTGCAAGATATTATAATATTTGCAAGAAATAGTTTCTCCATTCGTGTATCATACGTATACAGTTTATATTCAAGTTAAGAACTATGGAAAGTATTCTATTTTTAACCGACTTCGAAAAGGAGGAGGTTACTCAATTCGACATGTATATTTATTTTTTTATGCTTCATGTTATTAAAATGAAACATATTTTATTTTAAGTGTTAGATTATCAAAATAAAACATTTTATTTGCTGAAGTTTTATTTCCCATTTGAAATACCATATTATTTGAATTCCGAAGAATCTATTACATAAAATAGTATTTAAAATAGTATTTAAAATATTTTCTCCTACCTCAAAATCACAATACGTCTTCCACGTTTAAATAGTTCCATTAATGGTTTAATTTATTTATAAGAAAATTCTTAAAACCCCTCACGGAAAACCTTTTATTCATATTTTAAAGAGCGCGAAATTCCAGCTGGATATTAAGTAGAAGCATTCGGTGATCTACACGTATGTTCAACTGGACTTTGGCGTTCCATGCGATTTTGTGGACAGGAAGGGTTAACGCGGATCCAGGTGAATCCACTTCATCTTAAGGTTAGCGAAGCTCTCATCCGGTGGTCAGCGGTCGTACGCAAAGTGCGCTAGATATGCCTTTATCGGGTTTCATTGTCATTGAAATTGTCCGGCTGGTCTGGGAAAGAGGAAGGAAGGACCTGCGCAATTTCCGGCGGGCGGGGAACGCGGGAGCGTGAACCGAGAGAAAGAGAAACGGGGAACCGTGCGAGGGGTTGGCTGCAACCCTCGTAATCCCGCGACTGAAAGCCTCGTTTAATATTTATGATTTATTTCGGTTTAATTCGACGTACAAACGGGAGACGCATTTATATTCAGCGATGTTTGCGCTATAGATCGTTAGACAATTCTAACCGTTCGGCGGACGTGCGGAGAAACAAGATCAGCGGAGGAAAATTGTAAAACGTGAAACCAATAACACACTGAAACGTCAATGGATATTTTGCGAACAGTTTTTACAAAGATACTCGATCTTTGCGAGAAACAGATGAAATTACTCGAACGAAGGATTCCGTTAAACGCCAATTTAAAATAATTGCGCCAATAGCAATATCGTCCTCGTTTCAAAATACGATCTGGTTTCACTAATTAAAAAGAAAGATAAATTCGTCGCTAGTGACCAAGAGGTCGATGCGATGGAAAATAAAAGACAAAGATTAATGAATAGATTTAGCCAGATATAGAAACAATAACATTATCTTTTTTTTTTCTTTTTTTAAAGTGGTTAGAGTATATGGATGTCTTTTATAAAAGAATATTTACTCTTATATTTTCATGAAGTTAAATTGTTATCATTGAAATGTATTTAGTAACTGTCTTTATGGATCGGATATTTTAGGATTTGTATGGAAATGAATCTTTCCAAACTCTTATTACAGAATATGTCATGGATACAGTTATTTCAAAACTTTTATTAGAAATAGTTTCGCAAAATGAATAAAATTATTACGATAGCATATCTTTAATATATATTTTAAATACGTATCGATTCTATAATTACATTTGTATTTGACACTATGAAAAATTTCATTTTACGAATCCAAACGTGGTCGTAACGGCTTGGAATGCCCCGTATACAATTATATATGTATATATTACATAATTTGTATATTTTTTTATTCGTGGTACTCGAGAAACAAAGCCATCTGGGATGCCACATGGCTCTCGCGCAGAATCCTTGTTTCATGCGATTATAGGTTCTCTTGTAATAAGCACTCCGCAATTATTTGATTAACTGAAAGTTCACCGGCGCGTAACCCTAAACGAGCGTAACCGGTACCATGTTGGTAAATTGATAAACGATAAGGTGATTTTCACGCTTCTGGTGTCGTGATAGGTGCGAAATAAATTATTATCCAATTTACGGTGCGCGGCAGCCGTACGCGATCGGCAAATAAATTAAACATTGCTTGGCACACGTCTCCAAACAACCAAGCAGCATGCAAATTACGAAATCACACTCTCTAAATTCATTCTAACAAGTATAGCGAGTCCATGCGATGGTTCGATAATTAACTGATTTTCAGCAGAGATTTTACTCTGTGAAATACTAGAGCGATTAAAACAATTATAGAACGGTCTACTGAAATGGTCATATACGATATAGTGCATTCGTTAGTAGCTGGCTAATTATAAATGCCATCGTTCGGATCACCAACTTTATAATAAACATTTTCTAAAGCGGAAAGGTCAACTGTATTCTCATAGTTCTGTTCAAAGTAAAATGATCCTATTATATGCAATACCAAGTAACAATCATCAGGCCTCAATAGATGAGAAGTAAGACATACTTGCAAACAGTATTAAAACCATGCAGGAGTCATGTAAGACGATGATAAGAAGAATGGAAATAAGCTAGTAATAAGTAAGCAGTAGTGCAATAAATTTGTAGAATAAGTTACGCAATTTAAATAAATGAATGAATGAAATACCAAGTAACGAAACACAATTCAATATCAACGATAAACATGAATGAATTTGTTAAATATGGATAAATGCAATTGCAATGTAAAATATAATTATAATAATAGTACAACGTACTGTCTTGAAATGAATGACAAATTCTTATGTTCCGAACATTTTTTTAACACTGATAGCAGATGCTCTTCATATTGAATGCGTAAAAGGTATTCAATATACAGGGTGAGACATTTAAAACAGGTCACCTGAATAATTCGCTTACTTTTAGCGATAGAAACAAATCAAGACATCGTTACTGCTACAGCAAGTGTTTAAAATGATGATTTTGAACTTAGATGCTTTTTCTAAAACGCATTCACATTGAGAACATTGCATTATGAACTTCATTTGAATCAATTACAATTCAAGCTCTTCTTATTCCCCATAAATAATTGCTCCTCATTTGATTGATGGAGCATTAAATAGTGGCAAGTATGCATAAATTTTGACAGAAATTTTGTCACTGTTATTCGAAGATCACCTATAAAGAAATACGAAAAAAATATTAACATAGAATATAAACGTATAAAAAATTATGTTAATATAAAAATATTAACATCGAATACAAATAAACTATATCATTACATTTAAAAAAAGAAAACAGAGTCGATTTCTATATGTCCTCTACACTTCCACCGATAAAAAAGTTATTGGCTCCGAAGTCAAACAACTCTCGTTCGACACTTTTTTTTCTCTCGCTCATGGAAAGCGAATTATTCTTGTGGCCTGTCTTAAATGCCTCACCCTGTATACATAAAATCAGATATTCTTATTTTGCTTCTTACGAACAATATACTTTTATGTGCGGTTTCTGAACGTTAAAAAGCACTTTAGTGGAGTAAAAAGTGAAGTAGTCAATTTGGAGGAATGTAACAATTTTACGACCTCTACCAGAATGACAAGTGATATCGAAGGAAGTGTTATTGGAGTGATTTCGAAATGAAACATTCTTTACAGCAAAACATTTGAATTACACATAACATATTATACGTAGTAAACGTAGTAAACGTTGAAATACAAGTGTAGCAAATTATCATTGCTACTAAAAATTCTTCTTCTTAAAAATTGTTTCTAAAGGATCAAGTACATATGCGCATAAACATGACGCTGTATACGTTTTTAATATGCATTTCAAGTTTTAGATATGAAGATAACAAGGAATAAATGTGTTAGAGCTTGTATACATATTTAATACGTATATGTTTATTTAGTACTTTAATATTATCATTTTATACAAGCTAATCCTGTAAAGGACTCAAAAACTATTGTTCGAACCATTGAAATTAAAATACTGTCTGAAACAGAACGTGGAGAAACTGCGCGGTAATAAGTCAGCGTTGTTGGCACAATCATGTCTCGATTATTACTAGACTGCGGATCTTTATGCAAAATAAAATAATAAATTGAACCAATATAGGAATTTATTCTATTCTGCAAATATTATAACATCAACTCTACTTTCAATTTTTTTTATATTTTTTGCATACTGTTTGCATTTTGTAGGTTCTTGCACATTTCCTATAAATGCATAGAGATCCGCAGTCTAATTATTACGTATGTTCCGATTTATAATGAACGCCTGTAAGAGCAGTAAGACTGTGCTTTTACGAAAATTTCCAATTGTACTTTTGAACGCGACTATCTTAAGTGAACCTTTCTCTGTCCGGCTCGGGGTCACGAGGTCTAAGGGAGAAAACCCGCACCCCAGTGATCGAGATTGGCATCGTGGAGGGATTTCTGGGAGACGGTAAGAAGAAAATCGATGGTCGTTCAAGCCGTATCCTCATTCCGGTCCCGCTGGAACGAAATGGCTTGATTAACTGACGACGCGTCGTTACCGCGGCCACCCTGTAGGTCCAGTATTGCCTGGCAGGGGTAACCAACGTTCCGAGGGTGCCCCGGGCAGCAAGAAAATCTAAGGGGGCGTAACCCCCTCGGTCTTTATTCGCCTTTGCACGATCACGTCCGCGGTTTTCCTGTACGCTCGATAAAAAGCTCTCGGAGGGCTCGCGTTCGTGAATACTCCAACGAATCCTTCCTGAAACGGTCCATCCTTCTTGAAGGAACCCTTGACGAGATCCTGAACATCTATTATATTATTTTCGGAATACCTTTCGGTAACTGGAAGTTGAATATACAGAGATTAAATTAGTCGTTTTACATTTGCAAAATGTAGCATGATTTATTTTTAAACTACTAAAAATAAATTTCTGACAATTCTTTTATATTATCTTCAAGTATGACTACAATTATTGGAAATGGGGTATAAGTGAATAATAAAATACTGAATTTATAGATAACTTTAGCTTTATTTTACTAAATTGCAGGTTTGTGTATTTTCAGCAAGCTGTGATATTTTCTCAACGATGAGCTGCACGAGACTGACAGATGAACATTAAAAGAAAAACTATTAAAAGAATTTCTAGCTGTATACAGCGTAGTTTTACCACGTTCATTTAGTCCTTAGTAAACTACAGAAAACTTTCTCTTTCGTTATTCTGCAATGACAGATATAACGTTGTACATTTATTCTCAGTACATTTATTTTTGTAGTAAAATGACATGTTGCTGTTTAGTAAATATTCCAACACAATTCGTCCAATAACGGACATTTGATGATTCTCGCTAGAATTCACCTGTTGTACCACGATAGGACATGTTAGGATAACAGATCCTTTCATATTAATAAAACAAACATATTGTTCCGCAACGACAAAGGTGAATTCCACTTTCAAATTTCGGAGAGAACTCAATTTTCAGAGATTCAAAATTCGGAGAAATGAACTTCTACATTCATTTCACTGAACGTTATTTCGTTTCCTTTCGTGGACGTTGAATGAATAAAAAATATCAACAACAAGAAGCGTTAAGATCAAGTTTATGGTCACGTAGTTTCCATCGTAGCTGGTCCTAAGGACCGATTCGCGATCGTTGCTCTCGCTGTGTTCTCGAATAAATTCATCCACGATGCCAGAGCATATGGGGGAAGCGCTAATACCGTTTTATGCGCGGCTTGATACCCATAACGCAACATGGTGCCCCATGGTATGCCGTGCTTTCCATTCGGAAGAGCGCGAGGAGAAGAAAACTTGATGTCATTGATGGTGGGAATGGTGTGTGTGCATCGAAACTTCTCACTTTATTCATAAGGCGAGGGCGACTCTGTGGACACCCTGCGAAACGGGGACGATAAAGAACAAAGTTATGGCGGATGTAAAAGCAACAGACCGACTTGTCTTCGCCACCGAAAACTGTTGAGCTTTTAGCACGACTTCTGAAGACAGCTGAGACTTGCAATGAGCATCCGTCGCAACTGTTACACGTCGACTATAAGGAAACTTGGTACACAGGCAGACCGTTTGACAAAATATTAGTCACGTATTTTTTTTATATCGCTTAGGACCGCTTATTATCTTAATGATTATAGTATTAGGTTGTCCCGAAAGTTTCTTTCGCGAGTTGCACTTAATTATTTTACGTGGTCGTGTTTATATAAATAGACAGATTCATAGATATTCATATTGCAACAGCAATGGAGCAAAATGAATCGTGCACAATTCAGTAACGTAACATAAAACATAAACTATTGTGCATGTATTACTATTTACGGAAATGAAAGAAACTTTTGGGACAATCTAATAGATTGTATATTTACTGTATCGATACATTCTCTTTTGTGTTTATCCCAAAAGTACCAAGGTCTGCTACTGTCTTTGAAATATAATTGGAAGTACTTCATCCCTTTAAAGGCACCCTGATCCTTGATCACACTCAAAGTGTTTTGTCTTGCTTTCTCTTTATATATTTATTCATAAAGTAGTTGAAGAGTAATGTTTCAACGTGTTCGTAACGGCAGATGTATTCTCATTCCAAGGCACGAAAAAGAAAGATCAGTTTAACACGTTGACTCCCAAACAACTCGTGAACATTTATACGAGCCTGACACTTTGTTTTGATACGACTGAAAATTATTTTTGTTGAAAATTATTTTTGTTGAATTTAAAGTGGTACTTATTTTTGCAATTTCGCCAGATTCATGAATCTTATAAAGACTTATTTTCTTCATCTCACCTTCAGAAGTAATTTATTTAATTCCTTGGCGAAAAATCCTGTCACTCAAAAATGGGTGACGTAGCGATCAACGTGTTAAACCGTTAACTAAACAATTTCTTCCTCAATGCTACGGAAACGGGTATAAATACCTATTAACATTCGTTTAGTTTCGAAAGGTTTTAGCAATTGACTAGAAAATTTTAGTAGCTTGGTACATAGACTATTATATTTTCCAGTTAGGTTAATATATTTTCCTTGAAAATTGTCAAGGATATTGCTAAAAGTGTGTGTTTTTAAATAAATGTATGAAAGATTGAGTCATTTTGTATCTTCAGAAAAAGTTCTTAAATATTAGAGTTCTTTAAGTTTCAAGCAGATGTTCCCCCTTAAGAAACGGGATTGATACCTTTTTTAATATACTATGGACAAAAAAGCATATAAAAAATATCGATGCTTAAACTTTAAAGTGCTGCTATTTTTTAAACTTTCAATATATTATTTAATCTGGTTCGGGCCATAGAGGCATTAATATTAATAAAGATGTTCGTAGATATTTTCATTTCAAATAAACAGAACGGCCGGAATTGTGTCAACGACGAACGTACTTCTTTCAAGAGAAACTGAACAAAATCATTTGTACTACGTTTAATTTTGATTATTTTTGCTCGAGAAAAATTGTGTATATTCTCAAAATGTCAATGAATTTGTATGCAAAATCCTTTGTAAAAACTTCTTACAGATTAGAAAGAACCATCAAAAAGAATTAGAAATGGGCGCTCTAGACTGAAATACAGTCTACACTCCCCTGAAACGGAGAGTTTACAGAGATCGAGAAAGTGGACACTGAAAGTCCGGGTAGCGTCAAACGACCGCGTTTCCGGTTCGTGCAGTAAAGTGTTTCCTCGGGTTTCGAAGGGGGAGGCAACCCCTTCCGGTCGTCGTGTGGCGCGGAGGGTAAAGGGCATCAATGCCGTGAACAACCACTCAAACACTGCCCTTTGTCTGAAAATCTCACTTGAGTTCTACTTTCTGCTCTTCCCCTACATTGCACCCTCGTGCTCCTCTGTTCGCATCTATGCCGTCTCTTACGTCTGAAATCGCGAGTCATGTCTCGCAGTACGCGCGATTTAAAAACGATCTTTCCTTTGTCACGTTTTAGTAAATGCAATACTTTTACGAACACTTTCGTAAAATTCTCGAGTAAAATCATAATAAATCGACCGTCTATTAAAACTCGACTAAAAATTATGAAATACTTCCTATTTCCTTTATATTTAATTATATTAAGTAATATATTAAATTTCTATTTCTTTTACATTAAATTATATTAAATAACCTTTTCGGAGACGGCGCAAAATTAAAGATTTTTTATTCATGCTGGAGTTAGTTTTTGATGAAGGCGACAATATTCAATGCTGTTAAGGTATACATATATGCTGTCTACGTGGAAATACTGTCTGAGAGGGTTTGCCTATACTTAATGTTTATGTTGAGAGAGTATCAATGCATACAGTAAGCATTATGTATGTGTCATTTCTTTCATCTGTCTTCACTTGTTCTGTGAAGCTCTTCTGTGTAACCGCCATATCGCGTTGTACTTTTATAACTACGATAAACCTCTATACTGTTTTCATCTTAAAAGCTGCATCCCATTATCATCCTGCTATTCTCACCTCTTCCTCACTTACTGCTTTCCAACAGTATATACTATCTACACGGAAATACTGTCTGTGTAGGTTTCTGTCATTTTTTTGCGGGTTCTGTGGGTGGAAATATTGATAACTGCTAAGGTATGTACTCTCTCCATGAAAATACTGTCTGAGTAGGTTTGAGATAGTATCTGTTGAGGGCGGCGCAAAATTAAAGATGTTTAATTCCTGCTGGAGTTAGTTTTTGATAAAGGCGACAATATTGAATGCTGTTAAGGTATACGTATATACTGTCTACGTGGAAATACTGTCTGAGAGGGTTTGCGTATAGTTAATGTATAGACTATCTGCAAGGAAATACTGTCTGTGTAGGTTTGGGCCATTTTTGTGCGGGTGCTGGGGGTGGAAATATTGATAACTGCTAATGTATATACTCTCTTTACGAAGATACTGTCTGAGTAGGTTTGAGATAGTATCTGTTGGAGGCGGCGATGTTGAATAGTGCTAATGTATATGTCTAAAGCGTACATAAAAACAGATAGCCAGTCTCTTTGCAGCTCTCGTTTTACATACGTACAGATACGTACATACATACATACTGTCTACGTGGAAATACTGTCTGAAAGGGTTTGCATATAATTAATGTATTAGGTTGTCCAGAATGTTCGTGGCAATTTTTAAGAAAACTTCAAAGGCACATTTGAATTGTAACATATATTTATCGAATTACATAGGTACCATTTTGTTCCACAAACTTTCCACCTTTTAAGGGATGTACATATACATATGTATATGTTATTTGTTTTCAGCCATTTCGACATATTCAGACCTGCACTACCTATCAAAAATCGGCATGAACTTTCCAGACAACCCAATATATACTCTCTCCATGAAAATACTGTCTGAGTAGGTTTGGGATAGTATCTGTTGGAGTCGACAATATTGAATAGTGCTAATGTATATGATGTCTAAAGCGTACATAAAAACAGATAGCCAGTCCCTTTGCAGCTCTCGTTTCACGCCACCGTGTACGAAAGGGAAAGTTTGCAAACCGGGCGCAAGTCCGATCAGCCTGACGAGATGGAGTCTGCGGTCCACCGACTCATTCTTCCCGAGCGATGTACCAATTTCTTTCATCCTCTGTCTTCCACCCTCGTGCCTAGCCCCGAGACACGATCTCGTTTTATCTCCGCGACCCCTTACACGATCCGCGTTTGTTACGGAGACCCCCGTGTCCCGACCACCGTGCTCGCCGCTATCGACCCCCAACCCCACGATTTTTCGCCCTTTTCTTCTTCTCCCTTACAGCTTGCTCGAGGCCGGCCGCCCTCGAGCGGACCCAGAGTCAGATAGAGCACGCGAGTCGCGGCGTTCGAGGGGTTATTCGCGCAGACTGCGCGGCCTCTAAGTGGATTCTGTCTTTGGGAGTTACGTCAGGATCGACTCAAAACTCGGTGCAACCCCGCCCCTGGCGAGGAAAACGTCCTTATGAAAAAGTAAGTATGTCCACTTTAGATAGAAATCAATTTTTGTTTGTTTTTTAATCAAAGAAAACCAGGCGAACTTTTTTCACCTGATTCTTAAACTGGATACATTAAACTTCGAAATACATATTTTTGCTGAATTTTTAAACCAGTATTAATGCTCCTAGTTCAGTAGTAGACATAACGAGTTCTCCCTCTTTAGCCTTCAAATATAAACCTTATGAAAGTATCCGTAATTGCAAAATGAAAAATATCGAATACCATACATTTGCCCGCTATACCAAGTGACAATCACAGTCACAAGCGACATTACCAAACACAAACCCTATTAGCTGGAATCCCGGAATCCAGAAGTTATTCCTTGCCGAATATGCCAAGTGACAATTACAATTACGAGCGACGCTGTCAAGTAGAAACTCAATTACCTAGAATCTCGAGTCCAGAAATGTCTGCATGCCGAGACAAGTTTAAATGCAACGACAGCGTTTCCTCCCTGCAACGAGATAAAGGCAAATGGCGGGCTATCTCTTTATGCGCAGCATCCCACGTGACAATTAAAACTTGGCAAGCAACGTTATCAAGTGTAAAGTCCATTAACTTGTATCGCGAGACCAGAAGTTTCTCCTTGGCGAAGTTTAAGGTAACTAAGGATCAACTACTACCAGCTGCGTTGCAGCGTGTCAAGGCTTCTAAGCTCGAAGTTTCTTCACTTCAGTGCCCAACTTCTAAGCACCCTTAGACAGGTACCTTAGACAGGTATTTCTCCTCTACGTGTTAACCAGTGATACCTTCGTGGAACTCGTGCGTCTGACGTCTCAATCGTAACTTCTCGGAACGCTTCCAATTATTCTTAGGGAACTTAAGGTAGGTTCAACGGTAGTTGGAACCGTTACTCAGGACCGAATTATGGCGTGGGCTGTAACCTTTTGCGCTGGCAACCGTTTCGTGTGTAGGCGTGATTAAACTACGCACGTGATCTTCCATTAACACGTTGACTGCCAGAGAAATATTCTTGAAAATTTCTGCTAGTATCAAATATTATTCAGACTATCGGAGACTACATAACCAAACATCCATCGTGGTATTTATTTTTGTAACTTCATCAAAATACACGAATTTCATTTAAATTCGTTCTCTTTGAAGCTTAACTTTCAGAATTAATTTTGTTAGTTCTTCGGTGAAAAGCACTGTCACCCACGTATGGGTGACGTGGCGATCAACGTGTTAAGGGGGTGGCTTTAACATGTTGGCTGCCAGGTTAAAAATCGTGAAAATTTGTATAAAGTTACAATTTAAAAAACTATTAATCCCTTAAGCTACAACCACGTGCGTTCAGGGTGAAGCATTTTGAGAATAATGAAAATTCTAAGGGATTTCTTTCGATTGATTCACGATGTATCGTTGCTCTTCTAATTCACCCCGAGACGACTGACTCTGGCTTACGGAGGAAGGGTTACCGCCGAGAGAACGTACGAATTAGGTACTAGCTGTCGTGGGTGTACCGGAATCTTTCATTACAACTGTACGCATCATCGCAGAGTAAACTCCACTTCTCTCTGTTCCGATCCGTTCTCCTTCGGTCGTTTGTCCCTCGCGAAGCTGTCATGGGCGACACGGTTTCCCCCAACCAGGCCATAAGAGTTATACAAGGTATTAGCGCGGAAACAGATGTAGGCGTATAGCGACGTGTCTAGAGCTCACCCTTCTCGTGGACTGACAATTTGTCACATTCGCGACCGCCGACAATGCCACCCCCTTTCCTTCTCGAGTACGCAACACATCGATAAGCCTGCCCGCCTGATAAATCGTGCGATACATGACCGTCATTATCGAACCTGCGACCCCGCACTCGCTATCGTGCTTATCGCAGAAATAGGATAATAGACACGCGTCACTCGCGATCCTTGTCACACACGTGTATGCATTAATACGTGTATCGTACTACCTGTACTATCGCATTAACCCTCCGACCTCGACGACCGCGCACAGTGGGACAAAACGGCTCTCGGCGATCAAAAATCCGTAACTTTGGTTCTCTTGAAAATATTTTGATGAAATTTTAGGAACTTATTCCCTATACTGTGATACTTAAATTGTATGAGCATAAATCAATTAGAGCTACAGGGTGTCCAAATATTCACGTATAAGGCGTAACGCGTTCAATATCTTTCACTTGTTCGACATACTTGTTGTTATTTAACCAAAATTCGACTCAAACCTGGTATTAACTGTGAGAGAAATGTATTTAGTAATTTAAAAATGACAAGATGTACGTAATAATCATAGAAGTAAGCGTACAAACGTACATACCATGTTCCGCACGAGTCCCACTAAGTACAATCACCAATTTTTCAAAAAGGGGCACGAAGGAGCACCCGATCTTTGAAGAATCTGATAGAGGATGGTTCACCCTTTCCAGTGATAGCAATGAAACCTTGGACAAGTGCGGCCAATTTTTTATAACCATGCGTAAAGTTGCAATTTTACTTAAATGTACTTCTCCCCAAGCAGACCCTATTATTTGAAAAGTTTTTAACATTTTGACTTACTTTACGCATTGAATACTATCTATACAAATCTAGTAAACATTATAATTCATTTGAATATCGTCTTTCTGAGCAAAGTTTTTTAGAATCGTATATCGAAGTTTGGAGTGATATCGTAAGCGTTTTTCTTGGACGAATTTCAACTGCCTTTGACTGCGCACCACAGCAAAACGGAAGCATATATCAAAAAACGGATTGCACTACGTTAAACAGCAATTTATCCTCTATCGATGCACGCAAACAGTTTTTCCATTTTTCGAATTCACGAAAATCCCATCGTGCGTCGTTTCTAAAACGAGATATCAACACTAGACGATTTTCGGAATGTCTAATTAATGCGTATAAATATAATACTGTAGTATCTTATGTAAAGTTACTTTCATCTCAACAGATTCTCGCATTGAAAAAGCTTATGAGAAAGAATTAGGAAAAAATGGATATATTGATGAAAATGATTATCCACTACAAGATAGGAAAAGTTACTTTCATCTCGATAGAGAGTATTTTATGTATCCTTACATATTAAGGGGGATTCCAGTGTAACAGGTTCTAAAAAACGATTTTTTGTTGCATAAATTGAAAGTAGAATGTTTCAAGAACGTGTTCCAAAAGTAGTAGCGCAATTAAGATTGAAATAATGAAATTACAACAGGTGCTATACTAGGCGCTAACAATCCGGAAGTGTTTAGCATGATTATGTATAGTCAATAGATAATAGAGAAAATGGCAAGAAAATATTTTTCTTCTTTATTTCATGGATGCCTCTTTATATCCCAAGAAAAATGATTTCGGAATTATTAATGGTTTTTCAAAAAAGAAGTTCAAGAAAATCACCTATTTTTAAAGCTGTTACACTGGATCCCTCCCTTAGAAGTCGAAACTTTTTAAAAATATTGAAAGAATTAGAATTTAATAAACATAACAAAAAAAATATAGAAAACACTGTTGATTGTATTTCCAAAAGATTGAAAAGATTAACAACATGCTGTTTTAATTAATTATTTTAATAAAAACATTGAAAGAAATAGAATTTAATAAACATAACAAAAAAAATATGGAAAACTGTTGATTGTATTTCGAAAAGATTGAAAAGATTAACAAATGCATATGTGGAATTAAAGTTTATATCTCTTAGTTAATTAAACATTTATACTGTATAAAGTAACGTTGATTATTAGTTTAAATATTAATAACAATTTGTGTTAGTCAATTCTTCCTCTGAGTATCAGTTTTTTGATCAAGATCAATGTTGGCAGTCTCAATACACCATTTATGTTGTATTTGATTGAATTTAAAACAAATTGAAAACTTTACGAAACGAAAAATGAAATCAACAGTTGTTTATATGTACATTTCATGAAATTCATCCATTTGTAAATATTAATTTGTCGTTTGGGAGAAAGGCTTTCGTCTTCCTTATTGAAAATATTCACGTAGAGAAGTTATTCACGCGGGGAAACGTGAAAATGATAAGTCATGCACTATAAGTTCGTAATTTGTCATATTTGGAAGCCTCCTTCTATTTACCAGCGACCCTTTCCGTTTCGAGTACACGACACATCGATAAGCTTACGTTTGATAAATCGCACGATAGGCAACTGTCATTATCGGAAGCGAACCTCTACTTCCCTCCGCGCCATTCTTCTCAAGAATCGAATTTCCGACGTGTCCTCGATAAAATATCGGACAAGAATTCCTGGATTGCTACCGTCACATAGCTTGAATAACTAATTAAAATAAAGCAATATTGAAATTCGAATAAATAGTTTTGTTTTTTCTCGTTTTAATTACAGCAATGGCTACAGAAATTGTATCGTATATGAGCTGCATCGTATACTGCTCCGTTGTGATTAATTATAATTTCTTTAAGGTAAATCAAACTTTTAATGCTCACTTACACAGAAGATCGTTATTGGTCACGTCAGAATCAAAGCAAAATCATTGATACGTTTAACGCTTAGAAGGCTGATTTTCCAAACTGAAGTAAACAAAATATCAATGTATTTATTATTTCAACAATTTCCATAGTTGATGTTTATTGTTTTAATTTTTGTTCAAAAGAACATCATGCAATGGTAACATACATACAGCCAAATGTTAAAAACAAACCAATTGCAAGTGACGTTTATTTTTTTAACTTATGTTCAAGAGAACATTATGCAATGGTAGTATAATGACGTTTGTTTTTAATCTTTGGCTCCTATTAAAAAGAAAAAAAAATCAGATATATTCCATACCATTTGTCCATTTCACCAAATCAAAATAAAACTTCACATATTTATTTTATTAATAAATTTTAGTGGAAGAAATAATTAACCAATATTCCTACATATTTTTAGAGCAGAATTTGCGTGAACTAAAGTTTATTATTTTTAACGTTAACCTCTTATTTCTTATTAATTTTATTTTAAATTGGTTCCCGTACGAATACGTCTTACATTGACTATAATTGGTCAACGCCATTTTAGATTAAATTCGATAAATTTGAACAACTTTATCGATACATTCAATAATTTTCCAACAAAATCTTGTAAGGAAGCACGATCCCGGTAAGAAAATTCACGCCTCGTTAATATTTGGATCTCGATTGCGTCCGGCAATCGAGAGAACGTATCAGAGGATGTATCTCAAAGACAAACGATCCGACAAATCGGATTCACGGGATGCCGGACATCAGAAAGGAACTCGGGGTGGTAGACTACATCGAGCCGAATTAGGTTCTAGCGCCTCGTCGTCGTTTCCCTTTCCACCACGAGCGAGTCGCGACCCTTCGAGATTGGCCAGGCACGATTAATTGACAGCGGGCCCTTCGAGACTGCTCGACGAGATTCGAAAAGACAGTTACGCATTCCAGGAGGGTGCGAAGAACGGCATAAAGATGTAAGAGCGTCGTGTAGATCTGTGTCGGGTGTCGGTGGCTCGAGATTGAGCCGTGCATTTTAACTTCTTCATCTTCTATCTGGGCTGCCTTTGATCACTGGCAGATTCTCGTTCCGTTGAGATTAATTACCATGTTGGAAACTAAATTTTCCCGAATTTTCTTGAAGAAATAAAAGTACGATTAAAGGAAGAAGGGAATGTAAATTGAACTTTCAAAAAAATCGATTTGTTTTTTCATTTTTTTTTTTTTTAAAGTGTAGACCTTCAAAAGTATAACTGCCAAAGAATTTTTATGAATTCGGAAAATTAACGAAATTAGGGACGTGTAAAGAAGACGGTGTCCGCAACGAATGACACATCGTTTAAATGTTAATTTTAAGATATTATTTAAATACTTTTTAGTAGTTTTCAAAAGGTTTTAATCCTCTTCAGTAACAGTTGTTATTATCAGTATTCTTAAATATATGTTTCTACAGTTATCAGTAGTTTTCAATAGATTTCAGGAGACTTCAGTAGATTTCAGTAGTATTGATCATTATTAATGCATACTACTAGTAGAAGAAATACGTTTTCTTCGTGAAATTATCTTACCAGTTAACAGTTCTTATCGTTACAAATAAAATAAAATATAGAAAGTGAAATTACTTCTATTCTATTATGCATGTATTAGTTTAAGTATAATTTCGTTACTGTATTTTTTATCGGTGTCAAAGGTATAAATACGTTTATTTAATTCATTTTGATTAGAAATACGATTAGAAATAATTTTGGCATTTGCTTTGTGTTTGTCTGTTTCTCTGATGAGGACGCAAATGTTGTCCCCCAACAATCTTTCATCCCAATATCCTTGATATCGCTGCTCGATAGTTTTGATATCTTGCCGAAGGTTGTGAAGATTTCTCAAAAAAAAAATCGAAAAAAGTTCGTACAAAAAAGACTATACATAGAAAAATTTTTCATTGCGATTTTCGAGTTTAGCAGATGAAAATACATAAAAACAAAAATTGTGGCGTTGTATGTACATTTTTTGTTTTATTTTGTAAACTACTGATACAGTAGGTTAGACTCCCTCGAACGACATCGCGTAACGTAAGATTGTTATCAACATCAACTTCAAGTAATTTGCATCGTTATCATGTCAAGGTTTATCAAAATAGACTTATTAATCGCGTTAATGATTACTGAAAACGATGACGACGCTAGACTAACAGTGTTGCGGACAACACGAAGAGCGTCGGTAATCCCTAAATCCGATTATTCGCCTCATCGGTCCTCAACAACGCCAACCTGCCACCCTCTGCGTTCAATCAATGTTTCTTTTACCACCATAGATCTTCCCCATCTTTGGCGCTCGTTCTTTTTTTCCTCTTCCCTTTTCTCCTGCGATATCGTCAACTATGTAGCAATCGTCTCAAGAGCACCTGACTTCAATTCAGAAAAAAACAGTGGAGTGGATGAATATCAGTCGCCAGTACAAAGCAGAACGTTTTGCTTTGTTCTAAGAGAATTTTAATAATCTCTGCGCAACGATATCAGGGTTTGGTAAATTGTTAATTCGAAAGGATATTTATCAAGTACTGTAAACATTGTATTTTTGAAAAGGTACCGCGATAAGCAGGCTCTGAAAGTAAAGTTCGAAGCATCACTTCAAAGCTTGAAACGAATTTAGTATTAGGAGAATAGAAAGAAAAAAAGAAAGAAAAACTAAGATTTCGAATTTTCAATAAAGAAAAATACGTCATCACCTTACCTCTGGGACACAATAACCTTTGGCAACTGTTATAAAACCTCAAATGGGTAATTGACACTTTATAAGTTAACGTGGTTGCTAATAATTCAGGCGATTAGATGCAACCTTAAAAATTAAAAAAAAAAAGAACACGATTTGTTTTAGTTTTACTAAAAATTGTGGGAAATCAGTGTGAAAGGAACCGTTGGCCGTGCACGTAACTCACAATCAGATACGGTGCGTGTGTAGTTAATTAAATGTAGCGTATTGAAACTGAAATATTTGATCATGCCTGCGAGAGGAACCACGGAAAGCTATTCACGTTGAAAGGCTAAAATCGACCGTGCAAAAGCCTTTGAACATCGGAATACCACTCCAATATTGATGGAAGCAATTTAACTAATGAACACTCACGATAAAATACGAATACGTCTCTATATTTTTGTTTAGTTTCTCAAAGGATAGAAGCCTGTAGAATAAATTTATCAGGAATGATTAATCTTGTATTTGATAGAAAATATACATTCAGTGAACATTTCGCTTAAGAAAAACGTTGTCTTTTAATTTCTTTAAAATATCTCCAGTTACTTAATAGTTCAGCTGACGATTCTTAACAAAGCGACAACCTGCAGAGATCAAAGACAGCCTAGATCAAAGGTGCGAGTACTTTTCAGTAGATTCCAGTAGGTTTCAGTAGTTATCAGTAGGTTTTAGTAGATTCCAGCAGGTTTCAGTACTTTTTAGTAGTTTTCAAAAGCTTTTAGTACTTTCCAATGGCATTTGTTACATTATCAGTATTCTTAAATATATGTTTCAACAGTTATCAGTAGTTTCCGATACACTTCGGTAGATTTCAATAGTATTTCAGTAGTATTAATCGTTATTAATACATACTACTACTAAAAGAAATATGTTTTCTCCATAAAATGAATATTTAAATATTTAGATATTTGTAATATTTAGTATTTAAATACCGATAAGATAATCGCTTATTCTGAGCTTTATGTTTGAGGTTTGTACGAACAATGAGTGCATTGAAATCGTCGGGGAGTTCGTTGAAATGACCGGGAAAGTTCATTGAAATCTCCGCGAACGAACTCGCTACGCTTTCTATATCCCTGTCCCTGAACTCTCCACACAAAATACTAATCAATAGAACAAGTGCCAACTTGACCTAACAATCCATCAAACTGAATACGACTGTCACGTAACAAACCTCGTAACTTTTCAATTAGCATGCCGCAACCTTGAGACGCTTAGAAGTTTCCAGCAAAGACCGAATACCGTTATATTTAGAGGATATCTGTTTTGATGTTATTGTGACCGGTGACATTGTCACCGCTATTTCGTAAATCTTTTTATACCGGTATTAAACGTTCGATACCGGTAATTTCGTATTTACTTTACGGGTATCTCACGTCCATACCGGTATAAATACTGAAATATTAGGATGAATCAAAAGTTCATGTACTTTTTACGTTGTTTCAGTTGGTGCAATTTTTTGAAGTCATTAAAATTGCTCTGGCTTTTTTATATTTAATTATTAGCTACATTAATTTATTGATCGTTTAATTTTTTTTTTTCGTTTTGGCAAAATCATGGAAATGTTTGCAGGAGTTAGAATTTAGAAGCAAGAGTTTGAAGTTACTGAAGCAGCAAAGATAGTATTACCGTATTTGACGGACTATAAGACGCACTTTTTTCTTCGAAAACTTGCCTCCGAAATTCAGGTACGTCTTATACTCGAAATTAATATAAAAATGTCCAGTGTTTGATTTAAAATTCCAGCTAGTTTAAAAATGGCCATAAAGAGGCAATCTAATGAAAATGTTTCTTTTTTTTTAAATTGCTTAATTAAGGTGAGTTTTACAGTCCGCAAAATATGGAATATTTAGTAGCTTTAAACTCTTCCAGTGGTGGCGTAAAAGTACTCCAATTTCAACATTCTTCAAGATTTTACTAAACCGAAAAAAAATTAAACGATCAATAAATTAATGTAGCTAATAATTAAATATAAAAGAGCCAGAGTAATTTTAATGACTTCAAAAAATTGCACAAGCTGCAACAACGTAAAAAATACACGAACTTTTGGTTCACCCTAATAAATAAATAAATAAACTCTCTAAGGAAGGTTCTGAATTCACAATGTTAAACTGCAGGGATAAATTATAATTTTTATCAAGTAACCATATATATTGTACCTGATGAAGAATATGTCACGTTGAGTTGGTGGGTGAATTTTAATACGAAATTACGAAAAACTGATGAATAAGTAACAAGTAATGAATTATATTTAAGGTTATTTAGGGAAGAATTCGCAGTGCTGGATTCCAGAATTACTAGACGATGAAGCTTGCTTTCAAACGGACGTAAGGGGTAGTTTCGTGTGCCTAACTACTCATTGATTATTCCCGGTAAGCGAAACAGCATGCAAAAGGGGAATAAGTAACACACTCGACGTTTGTGTTCGCCGCAAACAGTTTTTCGTTCCACGAAATTTAACTTAAATCTCGATCATAAACTGGCCCTAAAAATAGAAACAGATCGATATCCCTGTCTGAGAAGTATACGCGAGGGGGAACACCTTTAATGTAGGACAACATGCGATTGTATCTCAAGTAACACCATGAATTAAACAGCATGACAGATTGGCAGGTACCGGCGAGACCGGAGATCAATACGTTAAACCTCCCTACAACGCGATACTCCTAGAACACGATTTTTATATTATTAAGATCAAAATTAGTACCTTTAAAACGCGGTAGGCTTGTATCGTTATTTAACACGTTTCGTTCCGGACCGATTTTTGAAGACTTTCCGTTCAGACCGCGTTCAGACCAACTGACTACAATCGGTGTAATAAATATTCGTACAGGAACCAATTCAAAATAAAACTTCACATATTTATTTTATTAATAAATTTCATGGGAACCGCGTTCAGACCAACTAACTACAATCGGTGTAATAAATATTCGTACAGGAACCAATTCAAAATAAAACTTCACATATTTATTTTATTAATAAATTTTATGGGAATAAATAATTAACCAATATTCCTACATATTTTTAGATTAGAATAAGCGTGAATTAAAGTTTATTATTTCTAATGTTAACCTCTTATTTCTTTTCTCATTAATTTTATTTTAAGTTGGTTACTATACGAATACGTCTAGGAAAGAAACCCAAACGCGCAGAGATGGTTTTGTTACGAAAACTTCCTCTTTTAACACATTAAACGCCACGTCGCCCACATATGGATGACGGAGCTTTTTACTAAAGGACTTCAACAAATAATTTAAGGGACTAACTATTGATGAAAGCAGGTCTGGATAGTATTTGTTAATTTTGATGAGAATTAAGAAATAAGTAATACGACAAATATTAGATTCTACAGTTTCTAGTTGTTT
>NW_026534329.1:6820355-6852565 GCF_026225885.1 Hylaeus anthracinus | reverse complement strand
GAGAAATACCAACAAGCCTAATCACCAGTTAGATCGATATCAGAAACAGCGAACGAGCAAACCACTCGTAACGGGGAGTTTCCAGAATATCCAGGCTAGTCCGCCACCCCTCGAATATCCCCAACGCGATCCCCAACGATGTCCCCAACCCTCTCAGCCGCGCCCTAATATAAATATTATTACACTTTGATGGGGTTAGGTTGGCACTGGGCCCCGCAGACATCCCATCAATGCTTTCTCGCCACTCCCTTCCGCCTGCGCGCTTTATACTTGCTTTTTCATTAGGCCCGAATTCCACGCGGCGTGTGCCGCTATTTTCGAAGGATTACGCTGCTTAACTTTTTGTGGCGCAGGGTTCAAATTCTTGTTTGAGTACCGAGACATTTCGTTCATTGGGAGAGTTTGAAAGACTGAAACTGGTGAGTGCTGTCCACCAAAAGGGTACATCCCCTGATGTTTGTGGATGGTTTCATCGGTATGAAGATGTTCAAGAATAAACGTTCTTGCAATGCTTAAAATTGGATGCATTATGCTTAAATAAATCTTTGGTAACGAAATAAATGTAGCGCATATTTAGTATTGCGCTTTATGTATGTATACTAGTGTACTATAGATATGTGCAATAAAATTGTAAGAAATTATTTAGAAAATTTACAGATGAATGAAATATTGTAAGTTATGAGTTGGCCACCCGAGTGAGCCGATTTAAATTATTTTAAATATTATTGAGGATGTTTGGGATCATTTGAGTAGAGCTCGAAGAAATGTGTGGAAAAGTACAGATGAATCAAGATTCAGCAATTTATCGTCCGCGCGGTGTAATATTACAGCAACAATTAATGTAACTATTGTCAGAAATTAATTTTTAGTTATTCCAGCTAACAGACGTAAGTATACATAAAAATTTCTCACGATTTCCGTGTTCGATGAATACTTATTCTGAACCGTGATTCTTATTAATATTTAATCGAACACTGAATGTTACTGTACGCATTGTAAATATTTAATTAATTCGGAGATGTACATATTTGATGCATTCTAAAGTTTCAGATTATTATACCGAGGTTCAAACCCTATTAATAATTAATTATACCTTATTTTTTGGAATAATATTTACGTTTTCTGGCGAAAAGGACATTCTATGCGCTGATTTTGTCGTCGCGCGACAGCCAATTAGAACAAGACTTAAGTGAGCGACAAAGTATACCCGCATGCAATGTGTTATATATCTAAATACTGTATTGAAACGAATATTTATAAAGTTTGCAATGTTTGCAATCGTGCAGATGAACATGTAAGAGTTTGATACGCCGAATAAAGAAAAAAAGAGAAGGAAAGAACTGAAGAAAGAATCGTTTCCTAATCGTTGACGAACTTACTTCTAGTATACTTTGATCTATCGATGTCTGTGAAAAGAAATCAACTCAAGCTTTCTATCAATGTCACTTTTATTCAATCGATCAACAGTTACTCAGGCAAATGAACCGCGATATTCTCAAAGACACACGGACGACGATTCAACGCATCGAATCATTCAAAACGGTAGCCCATCGTTCACTGTGTAGCTATGTATAATGAAGTTTGGTTGAAGGTTATTAACGGTGTTAAGGAGCATAACGCAAAGTATTCTTCGGTAACAATGACATGTTTAATAACCGGATCAACAACATTACAGTATCATAGGTTCCAAGTACATACGCAGTTCGATACTTGATATTCTTAAATATACATACATACATGTGTGTCTCGCTGTGTGTATAGAGTCACCCTCTCTCGCGTGCACTTTCATTTTTTTACGGCTTGTATTACATTTTTCCACGTATAACACGATTTTTCCTAAGTAAAGTTTTAATACAAATCTCGATACATGTACATTTTAACGAAAAATATATTTTACTTCGTTTTATACATTCTGTTATCTCTCTGTTTAATTTTCAATATAATTTTTGTGAAATTGTTTTCGGTTTGAATTAAAGAGGTCCCAGTTCCAAGATCGAAATTCTTTTAACCATCGTCGACACTGACTAATTGTCTCATTCCCGTGTAATTCGCAAGTTTCTTTAGTTTCTTTGCCTTTGTTAACTGCTTGGCCTACAACAACATGCGAGACTCGTAATGCGGAAATTTCGAGTCAGACACGTTGCATGGAAGTGAGCAAGCGGCTTTATAATTGATTATGGCATATCCCAAAATTGATAGGGCCAATGATAGTGCAAGGAGTTAAGCTGATACAACATAATATGCTAGCAGAATATGCTATTTCGTCATCTTTATTTGAAATTCTCGTAAAACAATAAATACTTAATAGTAATTTTGTGAAGAGTTGGAATTAAGTCACGCCAATTTTATACATCCATGTATAGTAAATTCCTACCCGTATTATTAATCGTAATTATCCTAGACAAAGAACCGTATTATACATGGAAATACCTATTATATAATAACCGTGTATCGTGTATGCCAGTGGGTTAGTATATACAGGGTGTCCCAGAATTATTGTAAGAACCAGAAATGCGGAGCTGAGACGATTTTGAACCAGAATTTCCTTTGCAAAAATATCGTATGGTGCTTCGTTTTTGAATTATTAATGAAATAAGCACCGACCAATCACAGCGCCTGATTCACTCTCACTCGGTCGCGAGAGCATAGACTCGAGCCAGGATTGGCTAGCTACCTCAGGTCGAGACGTAGCCAACTGAGCGCGCGCTACTCGGACGCTGTGATTAGTCGATCCTTTTTCGTTAATAATTCACGAACAAAGCACAGAAAGTTTTGCAAAGGAAAACTATCCCTCTCACCTACCTCCCATTTCCGGTTTTTACACCAATTCTGGGACACCCTGTATATATCATATATACTCGTTAGTACGTGCAGGTGCATTTTCGTTCATGTGTATATGCATGGCGGAAGTGCGAGTGTATTGCAATTGCTAATGGTTTCTTCTTCTTCTTCTTTTTTGTAATCTTTTAGAACAGTATCGAAACGTGACCTTGGATTCATTGCGCAACCTGTTACGCTGGTGTTAGACGATAACTTCGAGGTTTCTTTATATCAGATTGGCGCAAGGATAATAGAAGTTTGTTCATAGGATAGCGAAGTCTTACGATAATACATTGTTTACGTTTTATTTTACATTAGGGCATTCGAGATTAAAGTTTTAACCCTTAACGGACGTACGTCAAGGCAAATTTTCCCTAAATATTTATAGAGACAATCTATATACATGAAAGAGCACAATGGTCCTGGCGGACTGAGTGCTCGGTTGGCCACCTTTTAACATACGTAGACACGAAAAGTCATAGTAAACATTTTCTATTACAGAAAAAGCAACAATTGTCGAACACGTTTATACAAGAAATTAATAACGCTGATAAATTGTAGAACTCTGTTTGTATTTGGAACATTTTTTTCTTTCAAATTTCACCCAAGCGAACAAACTCTCTTTGTTCAAAAAGAAATAATCGGAATTTACGTCAACGACTTCGATTGTTCCTAAATGTATGTCATATAATTCTGTTTTTAACAATAGAACTACCGACGATTAACGCGTACCTACTATACATAGTATGTATTACATACATTTGTAATCTTTGAAGTTACATGGGGTAGGATCGTATCAATTTATCAGTACAATTAGTTCTCTATTACAATGAATGTCACCAAAAATTGTGGCATGAACGTCACTAGTAGTCCACTAATTTTAAAGAGAAGCTCAAAATGCACAAGCCAAATTGACTGGTTTGGTAGTTCTAATGTTAAACAAAGAAACGTTATTCTCCTTCTCCTGGTTGTTCAGGAGGGGTTGTTAAGAGGTTCAGCAGTTAGCAATTGAACTGAAACCTTTTTTTTTTTGATGAACGATTAAAATTTACAAGATTAGTGGATTTCCATTACTTTTGCATCAATCCAATGTAGGTACCACGCTACGCAACGATTCGAATTCATCGTTAACTTATTGCGGTCGGATCACGGGACATTCTTTCGGACACGAGCATGCGAACGTTACATAAACAGTGAAATCTAACGTTAACGTATGTTGGCGGATACAACATATATATATATGACAACATATACGCCGATTAAAACAATACGCAAGAAAGTAGGAAAACGTTTCGGCCTTTTTATGCTACGTTTTAACTTTTCCAACCCTCTAGGAGGACTTCCAGAAGGAAGCAAGAAAGTTAATACTTTTCACAAATTAGAAGTGGTATTTAAACTAATCAATCAATAGTTGTGTTTGGAAATATAAAAACTATATATATTAAATATTAAATACATTAATATATAAATAAATATATATATAATATCAAATACATTAAGTATATATTTTATTATATGTATATATATATATATATATATTATATATTAAATATGTAATATATTATATTATATACATTACATATTTAATATATATAATATAATAAATTATATAAATAAATATATAATATATTATATTATATACATTATATATTTAATACATAATATTATGTGTGTATATATATATATATTAAAATATATACTTAATGTATTTAATATAAATTATTCATATTAATATTTAATATTATATTTATAATATATATTTTATAATTTTATATATATAGTATACGTACAGTGTATTCATAAATTCATACAGAGTTAAAAACGAACTACAATTCGAATACGATTTCTTCGTTTTTTAGGCAATAATCGACCGACCGCGCCCTATCTAACAATAATTCCATTGCGAATAAGAATCGCGAATATACGACCGCAAAAAGTTAACACGCACGTTCCTCAGGACCTCTGTGTTTCCTTTCATCCTCTGCCATCTGGGGAAACGAACACGCGTAATTGAGAAAAATATCGCGGGTAATCTAATCGTCTATTCGCGCGTCTCGTAAACGCAACGTTAACCCCGCTTTTGTCGCGAATACGACGCACCCTGCGCGTTCTTTTTTATCTTATATTCGTTTCTTTTCGTTCGTTCGTGTGTTTCGCATTTAAATCGCTCTCGCATTCGCTCTGACCGTCACCGCACACAGACGATATGTTACATGTTAGGCAAGGATATATACGCAGGTCCCTAGCGTGGAAAAAGGGAGACATCACCGTTCCATTTTTCGTAATATGTGTCGCGCACGTCTGTAATGTATTTACAAGAGACAAAAGTAGCTACGAATGCGTATTTACGCGGTTATAGGTGTGTGTATACTTATATATATATATATATATATATATACGCGTATGTATGTAGAATTGTGATACAACTTGCAATATAGGTACACGCAACGTCTTGCTCGATAGTTATCTCTTGCTCCCGCCGGGGACGAACGCAAAGGAATGCTTTTTCATTGTATATATAATTGTACGTATAGAATTCATTCGTCTAATATATGCTTATATGTATATCTTCTATAGAATATTTTATATGTTATATACACATATATGCGATATAAGATTATATAATCTCGCTATGATACAGTGTAACTTAAAATTGGTGGGAAGATGTCTGTGGTAAGGTATCAAAAATATGTCCCGTGATGCACGATTAGCGGATATCCCAAACTCCTGGCCACTAATATCGATTCCGTTATTTTTATTATTTTTTAACTTCGAAGTTTAGGTTTATTATAGTTGATGTACCTATTCCGATAGTTGGGTATAGTACATCTACATTCACTGAAACCTAACGTGTAACGAAGGTACGCTGACGCTCCTTTTCAACCTTGGAGCTAAATATGGAGAATGATCGAATATCGACTAAAATATATTAAACTGTATGCATGTCTTATTCAAAGACATAATACAGAATAAAATAAATATTTATCTTGTTTAAATACAATGCATTTTAAAGCGAATTTTGTATTTTTGTGGTGTTTACATGTTTTCTATTGCTTTCAGGTAAATTAGTATAGAATTAGTATAGAAACAAATGTGACATCGCAAATTTGAAATTTCAGCCGTGTTTTTCAGAATTTCCGACCACTGCACATCGTTTCCTGAATGATACACTATATACTGACAACAAAAAGAATTTCCTAGGATACTAACAGCACGATAGCTTATCAAACAATTTAAATATTGTCATAACTGAATAGATGTTGCTTAATTTCGCTTTGATTTTATAAAAATAAATCTCAACAACCCTCCATAAAGTGTTTCTTAAACGAGATACCTAAATCGGGAACTTATCGTGATGTTTACTTCTGTTTACAGTTTTATTATACAAGTACAATCTTCAACGGAAGTTCAAGCAATCGTTTGATACTTCAATTTTTAACAAAGTTCTTCGAAATTAATACTAGAACTACCAACCTAGTCAATTTGACGTTTCTATTAAAAATTGCTCAACGATTACCCAGGTTTTAGTAACAATTATTAAAGTATGGAACTAATTATACAGGGTATCCCAGAAGGTAGCTGGGACGATTCTGAACAACAATTTCCTTTGCAAAAATGTCGGATGGTGCTTCGTTTTTGAATTATTAATGAAATAAGCACCGACCAATCACAGCGCCTGATTCACGCTCACTCGGTCGCGAGAGCATAGGCTCGAGCCAGGATTGGCTGGTTACGCCAGATCGGGGCGTAGCTAATTGAGCGCGCGCTAATTGGGCGCTGTGATTGGTCAGTGATTTTTCGTTAATAATTCAAAAACAAAGCATCATACGACATTTTTGCAAAGGAAATTGTTGTTCAGAATCGTGTCAGCTACCTCCCATTTCCGGTTCTTACCGGACGAATCGATTTGACTCTTTCTCCTCTACTTTATAAAGTATCGTAGTAATTATAATAGATACGCGTTGACTGTCGGTAGTTTTAGCGTTAATAATTCAAAAACTAAGCCTCCACCGATATTTTTGCAAAAGAAATTGTTGTTCAGAATCGTGTCAGCTACCTTCCATATCTGGTTCTCGTCGGACGAATCGATTTCACTCTTCCTCCTCTACTTTATAAAGTACTGTAGCAATTATAATAGATACGCGTTGACTGTTGGTGGTTTTTCGCTAATAATTCAAAAACTAAGCCTCCACCGATATTTTTGCAAAAGAAATTGTGGTTCAGAATCGTGTCAGCTACCTTCCATATCTGGTTCTCGTCGGACGAATCGATTTCACTCTTCCTCCTCTACTTTATAAAGTACTGTAATTATAATAGACACGCGTTGACTGTCGGTAGTTTTAGCGTTAACATTATTTCCGTCGCCCATCGCTATCGTTCGTGTTCGAGTATAGGGACAACGTTTTGATACTTCATCACAACAAGCTCTATCGTTGCGAATTTTCATAAATAGTTGCAGCGTACGCAACGTATGTACAACGCCGCCGCAGAAGAACCCACGGCGACAACTCATTCTAAGACCAAGCGAACTCTCCTTTCGTTCCATCTTCGAGTATAACGTTAAAACAACCTTGCCCACGTAGAATCCTAACAGCTATTAGAAGAAACGGTCCCCCTTCGTCGATAACCATCGGCAAGCGACGCGTTGCCAATTTATTAATCGTTAGTCTACCATCTTTATTCATAGAGGCCAGCTCATAGAAACGAAATTACCATTGCGGATAATATGTATGTATAACGCTCTCAGAATTTTCTTATCTACTACGAAGAAACAGAATCTGCGTCGCCTATGATGTAAAGATATGCCTAAGGTACGCACCTAGAATCTATACGATGCTTCGTCTCGAGTATACACACGTTTCGGTGATTACGGGGTGTTTAGTTCGCGGCGACTAGGGAGGGGATGACAACTTCAATGTTCAGGCACTGTAAATTCAAAGCACTCGCGACGATCTTCGTGGTCACGACGATCGAGCAGCTTCGCGATCTCGATGGTTACAACGGCGGATTACGATGTAAACGAAGAGTAATTACTACGGAGTCTAGAGTGAGTCTACGGTCAAATGCTTAACGATATGTTTCTGTAGATATTTAGTCAGTTCCATATGTATCCATACCCTTTATGTCTATTCAAGTACCACAATTGAATGATAGGTTAAATGTTTCCAAATATATGTTTCATTACAAGTATGTACATGAATAAGATTCACACGTGTATATATGTATAACGAAAAATTTATTTGGAAACAGCAAACTTATCGTTTAATTTAGACTTTCGGTTGAGTTTAAGGAAATGGGGTGCCCTTCGATCGAGATTTTTTTTATCGTAAACTTTACTTATTAGTAAAGTAAACCTTAACCTGGCCATTACAATGATTGTCATCTTGACTTTGAAGTTGTCGATTGTTGACTTGATTTTGAAATTGTCAAAAAAGTGTTTTTTTGCACCGATCACGATGAATACATCATTTTCAACTTTTCTTTCCGTGGAGGAACGTCAGTTTTTCAGGGGTTTGTCGAAGCACCAACCCCAAACCTACTCAGACAGTATTTTCGTGTAGGCAGTATTTACATTAACGGCCACCAAGAACTATCCTAAACCTACTCGGACAGTATTTCCGTGTAGAAAATTCGCACATTCACAGTATTCAATATTGCCGCCCCCACCAAAAGCTACCCCAAACCTTCTCAGACAGTAGATTTCGAATCTGATGCTATGATGTTCCTCCACGTAGGAAGAAAAAGTTGGGAATGAAGTGCTTCATCGAGATCGGTGCAAAAAATCACATTTTGAACCGTTTCAGTTATCGACCCCTGGCGAGAGACGGATGGGGGGTTAAGGGTCAAGATAACCACCATTGTAATCATTATGTCAAAGGTTATCTATGATACAAAAATTAGCTCGATCGGAGAGTACCCTATTTTCTTAAACTCAACCAAAAAATTCAACCTCGATAGTTCAAACCATGTTTAAACCAAACTATTCTACTGCCAACCGACTCAAAAGTTTGTCAAGGCAATGAAACAAATCAGCTCAATCGGAGGGTATCCCATTTTCTTAAACCCAACCGATAATTTTCGTTCTTATATCGTATTCGATCCTACCTCTATCGAATGCCATATCGAATATAAGTTGTCATCGAGATCTTTGAAATAAATGCTCAGGTTTGCAATATACTTTAACCATATTAAAATCGTAAACTTATTCGTTCGAACATTCGAGGAAACCGTGAATACTTTAAAGTTTGTTTTTCTTATTAAAACAAGATCAAATGTTTTTATGTCTTGGACCCAATGGGGATGTACAGCATCAACGATCCTCTACTATTCGTGGCTGAAATACCGTCCCGAATCTTCGAACTTCTCGATCGTCGTGACCCGAATCCGACGAAAGTTGTCGAATTTTTCAATCGCGCGCCTCGTTGCTGAAAACTTTGTTCGCAACATGGTTTCCTCGCGACACATCTGAGTATTGACGAGTAGGTACGAATATGCGACGGACACGGGCGTAAAATTTGACGAGCCTTGCAACTACGTTTCCATTTCTTTGCTATTGTGTAACAGGGCAAGGTTTGAAACAATGCTATTTAACCGTTTCAAACGTAGAAAACGATTTAGAAATAAACCTGGCACAGGTCTTGATCGAAAATAATAATAATAATAATAATAATATGTCTTTAACATACCAGTTCAATATTTTAGGTTCTTCAGAAATAAGCAACTCAAACGTTAAAATTAGATAAATATTTAACCTAATAATGATTAACACTACAACTACCAAGCTAGTTAATTTGAAATTTACAAAAATTACTCAATAATTAACATTGCTTTTACTGCAACTTTTTGATGGTAATTATTGATAGATTTAATTATACCTTTTTCTTTTGTACGATGCTTAACGTTGCATCAACTACACAGAAGTGATTATTAGCAATCACTTTTCACTACTTTGACAAAAGGGAGCAACATGGTTATAGTATCGTTAAGACGTCTTAAGATTTTCATAAACAATATTAATTGATAGGCTTTTTATATATATCGTATACATATATATGTAATTATATATATATATATATAAATAGTATATATTATATTGTAGATTGAATATATATTTATATATCCAATAATATACAGACATATATATGGAGGATGATATATTTTTGTACACCCATATCTTAACAATGTAACTGGCATTATTGTTATAAATTATGAAAATGCAGAGGCTAACTTTTGTCTTCTGTTTGTAACAGCCCCATCTTTAAATAACGATTTACAATTAAAATAAAGGTTAGAATCATAATTATTTTTGACGTAAAATAATTCATATCAATTACCATTACATCAAATACTCTTCTATTAGTAAATATTGAGTTATTTATTTCTAAAAGGCACCTAAAATGGAAGAATTGAACATGTTGAAGTATTCAAGTGGATCGTTAATATAACGACCGAACCAGGAAAAATGATCGAAATATCCATTATTTTTACTAACAATTTTGAGGACTACTAAAAATTCAACAAATTGTTAGTGTCGTTGCCAAACATTTGCAGGGAATCGGTTAAAAATCACTGCTTAAAGATATAGTCGCAATGATACATGCTCTTATCTTCCAGAGTATAGTCTTTCCAATTTTCAATATGTAAATTTACGAACTGACAACTAGAGTTTCGAATTTTGACGATGGTGAGCGTACTTGCGCGATAAAAGGAAGGTCAAGATTCTAATTCGATAGACCGTCTCTGTTGGACAGTTTCAAAAGGACTCGTAAAGCTTTACGTGCGAGTCGCCTGCGCATGATAATTATTAATATGCATATATACATATAGATATGTAAACTACGTATCACCTAAATATTGCACGATTTTTCACGACGAGACAAACCACCGAGCTTGAAACGAAAACGCCTATACATAGAAAACTAAGCTCATGAAAATACAGATATGTAGTACTCGATATACAGTGGACAGAAAAAGTATTGGCACACTCACTTTTCTTTTAATATAAAAATATTTTCAAGTAGTATATTAATAGAAAATATACGTTTTTGATATCCATTAAATGGAGAAGTATCTGGGGCATCTTTCCAATTTTTCCAGGCAGAACAATCAGTTTCTTTCTACTAATAACTTATTGTGCATATAAATTTGTTTACTATGCAATTTCGTCTATCGAATCACTTGTAAAAAATGAGCTAAATTATTCGAATGCTTTATTTAAATTATCTGTGGTTAATTATCTGTGGTCCAAGTGCTTTGGATGTAGTTGAGATGATTGAAATCGGTGTATTTCGTTGCAGACAACGTTGGCTGTATGCTTTTATCTTACATTTTCTTCGGTATCACTAAAACTACTGTATCGCGATACTTTCACTTTTTTCTTCACTCATGGTGTAATGTCACTACCACTCGAATTATAGATTGATCACACAAAATAATCATTTTTAAATCACACTAAAGACACCATCACTGCTATCTCGAATCAACTCTTGCTTAATCACACTTGTCGCCACGATATAATATATCTCTTTATTGAATTACACACCTTACTATATTATATAGATTAGTGGCATGCTAGGTTGACACCTACTGAAAGGATACGAAATACGTTCTGTTCCTTCTTCGTTCTTCTTGTGCGTGCCACGTGCAATATGTATAACATATTTCTTTATTTTGCTCATATATATTCTTTCATAATTATATATATATATATATTTTTTTTTTTCTTATAGACATTGTAATTTCTTTTCTCTTTAAATATACATATACGGTTCGATAAGAAGTGTATGTGAATTTATCGATTCGAGATCTAACCACGTTTTCCTAACTTCAAAAATTAACTCTGAAACTCTTAATTTCATCGTTCAACAAACGACCAAATAATGTGATCAACGAAATATACAATCTAACTCTGAATCATCGAACAGTTCGATCTCCAGCACAGTATATTGTCGTCATACCAGAGGAACGCACTTCGACTGTCTTGGATCGCCAAACGTGAAGCTTCGTCAGTGCCTATAAGAAGTGCTTCGAGTTCAGAGGGATAACGCATTAAAATGTTAAAAGAAAATGAGTGTGCCAAAGCTTGTTTTGCCCATCGTACTTCTTTCAGAAACGATTCGTACCGCTCTACTAAAAATGTGCTAATGGAACGCTGACTAAGTCTCTTCGATCCTCGTCCACGGTTAAATTATAAGTGATAAATATCAAACTGTATAAAATTTCCGACCTTTACATTAATGACCGATTAGCAATCTGGCACGTCGAAACAATGCAACTATCGTGTCGTAATACCTCTCGAGGTCTCTCGAAATCTGATGAATCGCGTTCAACGTTTAATTCGGATTACTAATGAAAGTACCGTTCGTCTATTAACAATAGGAGGTAAAATTGAATAACAACGACATATTACGCGTTAATAGGCGCAACGTACACCGCCCCATATCGTTACACCACGGCCGAGGCAGAACCGTGTCCTCCCGTTCGCCGTACACGTTTCCTATACAGCTACCTACACGAAAGCTCGAAGCTAATTTCTTGTCGTCTTAACTAATGATATGATACTTCGGTTCAGCAACGTAACGCAAACCTAACCGATAAAAACCAAGGATTTGCCAGCGGCAACTCGCCAACGAAGGTCCTTGCTGAGGGGAAGCCTCCGTTGGGATTACGTTGTTCCTTCGACTCTCGTCCACAACGTACAACTATCCACCGGGATCACCCCTTTCGCCGATATTTCTTTTCCGTTACTCTCTAACGATGTTTACCTTTCTCCTTGTACTCGTGTATATCACCCTCGCATCGTTCGCATGACGTTTCTCACTTCGGTCTTACTCTCGCCGCTTCTCTATTTCTACTTTTGTGCAAATCATTCGTTCCTCCCGACGTGTCGTGCAAATTGGTCTGCAAACTTACGTCCAAACGTATACACGGTGTCGCGAGAAAATGGTACTAGACTTTGTTAGCTGATTTCGAGGATGCGGGATATTATTTCTTCGAACTTCGCACGACTACATCCTTTTCACGTGGGTGTACAGAATCTACAACCGTTGATTAACACGTTGATCGCCACGTCATCCACATATGGGTGACAGAATTTTTCACTAAAATATTAAATAAACTAATTCTGAAGGTGAGATCTGTATAACATTCGTGAATTAAGTACTAGTTTCAATTCAACAAAGATAAGTTTCAGTTGTATATAGGAACAAAGTGATAGTCTCATAAGAATTTTCACGAGTAGTTTGGCATACAACTTGTTCATTGAAAAGGGAGTGCGCTGAAATTTCGTATGAAATATTTTTAAATATGCGCGATTCCATAGGTTCGTTACGCCAGCATCAATTTGAAAATATCAACATAGTGCGATACAAAAATATAAGTTAATGTAGGTTGCTGTAAATGTTCAAAGCAAATTGTATCATATTTAATAAGCACGTTATAAACAATCAAAGTGTAGTTACAATTTCTGCGACACCCTGTACAACATCTTTTCTTACTTCTAACGCGTCGAGTGTCATGTTGGTTTCTTTTTCAACGAAACATAGTTTCCAAAGAATTTACCACAAGTTTCTGAAATACGTATACAGTAGACTACCGTACAACGCGTTAGAGATATTGCGATTAATATTTCCTTGTGACGCGACTTCTCGTACAACGCATCTAGAACTTTCACCTTCTCGAGAAAAATAATTTCTCATGAAATACTGTTAATAAAACATTCGGGCAAGAATAACAGACGAGAACGTTGACAATTGAGGGAATGCAGTAACGAGGTAGGTCCATCTTTGTATGGTTTTTTGGTTATAAATGGATCTGCCTCCTGATTAATGCACATCCCTCAATTCTACACGACTATCATTAAATAACATTAACGTCAATATTGATATTTTTATAGTCCAAGCACATTCTCCCATTAGATTCGTGTGTTGTTCGTTATATTATAAAATTTATACAGAATTTTGTTCCAAAGCATGAAATTATATCATTAAAATAAATGAAGTAGAAAGTAGCAACTCGTTTTCAATTATTTGATCCAGCCCTTGATTTCGAGACAGAATTATAATTTGGCTCCTAAGCAACCCTAAAAGATATCCCCTGCTCGCGTTATTGCGTGAAAAATTCTCGTACACGAAAGTCTACCGTATTTCTTTAAAAAGTGATATTTCTAAATTTGTTTACCAACGAGATATCAGTGATCGCTGATACTCTCAACGTGAATTAGGAAATAAATACTCGAAAGTTCCTTACTCGTAAAAAATGGTCGATGGATCTTCGTATGATATCGTAAAAGATCATCCGAGACACTTATTCAAACTCGCTTAACACGACAGTCGACGCGTTAAACGTCGGCGACGTTTATTCACAATTTATAGTTCTACACTAATTCCATTCTCCTTCCCCGTTTCATCTACGTTTCCCTTCTCTCCTCGGTTTAATCAAGAATCTCTCGAATCGCGAGGTTACTCCTCGAACGTAAAACACTAACTTCTACAAGTGTTCTCGACACTACCACTTAACCCGATGCCAAGACCATCGTTGAGAACGATTCGAGCATAGAACCTCGTGATGTACCCTCGTTAGATGATTCCTATAATATCGAAGTAATCGTTTTGGAAGTCTGCTTCGACGAATTTCTAATCACAGGATGATACATTATCGACGCACTTCATGATCACCGAAAGATACCGAACGCCATAGTTCCCAGAGGATAGTCAGCGTGCACACGACGTTAATTTTCTTAATAACTGGAAGCTTGTCTCGAAGACTGTTCTGTGGTATTCGCATCGCCGTGGCGCGGCATTTCCACCGAGAATCGATTCGATCATCGACGGTGACGAATACCAGCGGGCTGTTTCGTGAACTTAAAACATTCCTTGCCTGAAGGGGTTGCTCTCGCCCGCGGGTCTCTGCTCGACGTTAGGAGGAGGAGGAGGAGGTCTCCTGAATGGATTGGCGTCCATCTGACCTCCTCCCTGGGGTTCCTGCCCGTAGGATCTCTGCTGAGCGTAACCCTGAGCGGGCTGCTGACCGTAATTGGCCGGTTGCTCGTACATCGGCGGTTGCTCGTATCCTCCTGCCGCCTGATTGTATCCCGGTGCATTAATATTCTGCCCGTATCCAGGCTGCTCGTAGCTCTGGCCGCCTTGGTAATTCTGCTCGTAACCTTGATCCACGTTCGTCTCCATGCGAGTCTGGTTCAGGTGATTGCCGATTTCACCGGAGAGCGTCCTCTGCTCTTGGAGCACGTACGTCTGGTACTCCTTGTCGGGCGGGTCCTGCATCAGGACGTCCGCTTCGTCCTGGAACGGCTTGAAGTCGTAGATGTGCTTCAGGTACATTAGCACGGGCGCGTAGAGCAGATTCGAGAACGCTATGCCGATATTCAGAGCGGTGAAGCCGATCGCCTCGACGACGCCGCCGGCTATTATGGGCCCCACCGCGTACGCCAAGCTGTACGAGATATCGGCGATGGCGTAGATACTGCCGTAGACGGACACGTATCTGACGTCCACCAGGTAGCCCAAAGTGGGCAGCAGGGCGGTGTCGATGAGAGCTATGCCGAAGCAGATCCCGCATAGCGGGATCATGAGAACTTTGTAAGAAGTGCAAAACGGTATCATGAAGCAACACAGGCCTTCCAACGCGAGACCGCCGGCGGCCATCAACCACTGATGCTGGGGATACTGCTTGGCCATCTTGACGGTGATCATCACGCCGAACACGTGAGGGAAGAACGCCGGCAGCCATATCATTCCCATTTTCCAATTATCCCGAGTTATGTGGTCTTCCATCCACAACGAGATGGTGGGCTCCAGAAAGGCGAGCGCGACGTTCGACATCATCAAGGCACCGGCGCACACGGCGATGTACGGGTCCATCAGCAGTCGCCAGATAGGTATCGACGGCGCTTGGTCCTCGTGCTTCATCTGCAGCTGTTCCTTCAGCGGTTTCATCACCAGCAGAAGCATGAATCCGTCGGCGAGACTGATGAAAGCGAGTATCAGAAAGGGTACCTCTTTGCCGGCGAACTGATACAGAGCGCCGCCGAACGGCGGAGCCACCAAGCACCCGAAACTAATGAAAGCTAACGCGATACCGAGAGCTTTCGAGCGCTCCGACTCCTCCGTGTAACGATCCGCTATCATGGCCAAGCCGCTGGTGTCCGCGAACGCGGAGCCCACTCCTTGAAGGCTCCTAGCGAAGAACAAGACACCGTAACTCCTGCCGCAAGCAAAAACGGCGGTCGACAAGAACATTATGGACAGTCCTATCATCATCGGCAGATCGTAACCGATTCTGTCTATCAGGGCGCCCGAGAACGGGTTCACCATCAGCTGAACGATGGCTTTCGACGCGAACAACACCCCCGTCGCTGAATCTTGACCGTGATGAACGGGCGGCCCGGTCGCGTTCGCATCCTGTCCTTCGTCCTCGCCGAACGCGCCGATGTACTTGAGGTAATCGGGTATGATCGGCACTATCACCATGTAGAGCATGTTGTCGAGCAGCAACGCTATCGAGACGATCACTAGAACTAGCTTGCGTTGAGCCTTCGGCTCCTGCAGCTTCATCCAGACAAGCTCCTTGAGCTCGCCGAGCTCGATGTTGAGTATCGGTATCGTCGTCGACATCGTGGTCGCTTTAGGTAGCCGCCTTTAATAGAACAGGATCGTCTTCCAGGGTTTTAATAAGAGGAACTAAACGCGATCACTTCGTGCGACCTTGGGAGCGACCGTGACGAAGAGATCGTCGCGATTGGGGCGGCGCGCATCAGGCCGGGCCGGGGATAACCTACAACAAATCACCGAGTTGGCACGGTTAGCTCCCGAAATCCTGCATTTTTCCTTTTTTTTTTTTGGTTTTTTTTTGTTTTTGTTTTTTAATTCTCCTTCTTTTGCCCGACCGGTAGCTTCCGTTTTTTCCCCTGGATCCGATTTACCAGGTCGAAAATTTCTCGTTACGGGTAATGCTTCGCACCGCGGGCCAATGAAAGATTCTCGGACGAGTTCGAAAGAAAGGGGAGCCCTGACCCGGCCTGATCGGCGCTTACCGATTCCGTTCACCACCCCAACGCGACCTTTTGCTAGCGTCGACGGCGCGGTCGAGCTCGTCCACGTTCGTTGAAGGTTTTTTTTTTATTTTTTTTTTGCACTGCGTCTACCAACAACGCACCGTGTCGCTGATTCCTCGGTTGCTTCTGATGGGTATAGAAGTGAATACAACACCGGGTGGAGGCTCCCCCTCGATAAGGTGTCACGATCGGTACCTAGCTACCTATGGCTTGTATTGCGCATCGTGTTACGAGAGATAAAAAACACGGTATTCTTGACGATGAAACGAGGGTGAAGGTCGAATTGTTCGACGTTATGGCTTTATAATGCGGCTCTATAAATACGGTTCCTGGTAATTGTTCGATGAATTCTCGCTCGACTAAAAGGAGAGTGCGAGGCCTTCGGGTCACCGATTCGGTCGAAACTTTGCGTACTGGGAGATTTACTTGGGAGATTTTGATTTTCTGTTTTCTGAAATGATAGGGGTAGGAACTCGATACTTGTTTTGGATATTTATGGTCGATATTTAATTATTACGTTGGAATATGGTTTCGTAAAAATAATTTCAAGGATACTGTGTATACGTTTTATGAAATTAATTATATTTCACATTCGAAAACGCGTACTGAATTCTAAATGAACTTTAAATGAAATATTTGTACTCGATGAAACTTTATTTATCGCGTATTCGAAGCCTGAAGTCAATACGATTAAAATCAGCGTAATAACCCGAAACTGTGTTCCAAGGAGCAAAGAAATTTCGTTCAAACGTTCAAAGTTTTGCTAAATTTTGTATTCGAACAAATTAAATTTGAAGAACAGAACCGCCACAACTTGCAACATTAGCCAACGTGTATTAAGTTGAAGATGCTGATAAACGTCGTGTCTCGCTCGCTACATTAAATGATGTACCTCGGTCGAAGCAGAACGGATTAATTATTTGCGTGAAACGATCATTCGTAAACTGACGTCCCTCGTAACGTTGTTCGGTACGTGTCGACACCCTCGTTTATTAATTAAGGCGACTGGTGGGCGTGCGGGGGACCGTAACTTCGTCAACGATCGTAACGAGCCTCCATAGACGCGTAGATTTTCCACGGCCGAGGGGAACGCCGTGGACCGAAGAAAATTCGTCAACTTACCGGAGTTATTGGCGAACTTCTGCCTGAGGGAGTTGGCGAGGCGTTGGGGACCCGCCAAAGCTGGAAGTCCGGAGAACAAGTTACTCAGAGTTGTGCCAACGTCCGGTCCGTCCTCGTCCTTCGAGTCGTTCAACGACTCCTTGGCTCCCCGCGTCCCTGGGCCCTCCACCTTTTCAGTCAAAGTCAAAACCGAGCCTGAAACAAACACGCGGACGTCCCATTTTTCAAAAACACGAATTGCAATTGTTATGGTGGCATTGAAATGTTGTGGGTCAGAGTGTAAGGAGACTTTGTGAAAAGGAGTGTTGAGACAGCGCGTTATGCACTAACTAAATCGTAAGCGTTGCTACGCTTATGGCAAGTGAAAATATGAGAAAATGTAGGAGAATGTGCAGAAGTGAAAAAATATACAAGAAGGTAGTGATAAATTACATATACTGTGGAGGGAGTACGACTTTTATTTAAATATTAATTTTTCGGTTGAATCTGTAAAAATATGAATTTGCATGAACATAGGCAGTCTAACAATACCGACACGTTAACCCTTAAATGGACAATGTTATTTTTAAACAACATACTGAACATCACAGATAAAATTGACCTTCTTTTATTTTTTTGTAATTTTGACAACTAGGAAAAAAGAAAAAAAAATCGTCCATTTAAGGGTTAAGGGACCTTCAATAACAGTTACATGAAGCTCACGAGGACGGAAATAGAATTGAACATGCATACCTAATGAAGAAAAATTCATAAGAAAGAGCTGCGATTTTAAGGATCTAACATATTTTAGTGAAATGCGGACAGTTCGATGAAGTAAATTAACCAAGGGTCGTCCAACGACTGAATGACGTCGATTGACTTAACGAAATTCGAATAATTTTGTGTAACTTCACTGTCTAAATATCTTCCACGTCAATCTGAAGGATTTATTACAAATCAAATGATGAAGCTATATGTTATGTAAATAGAAATAGGGGTACTGCATGACTATCGCCACTAATAAATAAATCAAAGACTATCCAATGACTGCCCGATGACCTCAAATCGAGAACAAATACATTAGTATTTTTTTTTAAAAAAAACAGGAATAGTCTTACACAACTTCATCGAATAAACTTCTTATCCTTAATTTGAAATATCTGTTACGACTCAAATTACAAAGCTACATGTATATAAATATAAATACACTACACGACTTTGACCATTAATTCTTGGATGCCTGATTTTCCCAATTAAATTTAAAAAAGTATCAATGTAGTTATTATTTGAACAATTTTCACAGCTAAAGTTTATTTTTTCAACTTTTGTTCGAAATAACATTGTGCAATGGTAACATACATACAGCCAAATATTAAAAGCAAACCAATTGCGAGTGCAACAAACCAATTACAATTCGATTCAAAAGTCCGGTATCAAATTTGAAACTTAGGGTGATTAAGGGCTGATACCCCAAGCGAGGTTAATCGAATGCAGAAGGTACGAAGAGGTAAGGGGAGTATTAAATCAACCAAGGACCAACCAACGACAATCTGACAACTTCGAATCGTGAAAAATTATTAAAAATACATTAGAATTTTTGATAAAAAATAATAGAAATACTCAATCTCACACAACTTCGTCGAATAAACTTCTTATCATTAATTCGAAGTATCTGTTCAGTCAGCGACTGAAATTACAAAGCTACGTGTTATATAAACGTAAATTTAAAAAGCTACACGACTGTGGTCACTAATACCTCAAGTGAGGTTAATCGAATGCAGAAGGTAAGAAGAGCTAAGGAGAATATTAAATCAACCAAGGGCCATCCAACGACTGCCCGATGACGTCAAATGGCGAAAAAATACGTTGGCGTTCCTGAGAGAAAAAGGAATAATGAATCTTATATAACCGCACTGACTGAACGTTTTACCCTAAATCTTAAGAATACGCTGTCGAATAAATAACAGGTCAAATCACTGTGTATAAATAGTACGATCGTCAATATTCCAAGGAAGCATGCGACTTGAAACAAAAGAAACAAACAAAATTCAATACATCGATCATTATTATGTTCTCGGTTACGTAGATTACGCAGAAAAAAATGGCTCGCAATTCCACGGAGAAGTAATCAAAGAATTGTCGGTCCTTAGCGTATTCCCCCTCGGCCTATCGATAATAATCACATTTTTGTTCATTCCTTCTTCGATACCGACACAATTTTCCCTAACCTACCTATTATCTTATGCACGCGTTACCAGTGAACAATCTATACTTAGAATTTATACAGCTATCTATAACATCCGGTGCCTTCTTTACTTTCCGTTTGAAGAACACTGGACATTACACATGTGCGTGTCTTCCCAAGGTAATTCCCCATAGCCTACCAGGCTGCGGTACGGTTATTTGGTGGCCACGTATTATTTACATTAATTTCAATCCAACAATGCAACTCGCAGCAATCGAAACGGTTTAACTTTTGAATTATAGTTGTATCGCGACGCAAAGATTTCTCCGGTTAAACGAAAGAGTCAGCCACTGGAAACAGCTCGGCGTTCAAACTCTACGCGTCTACGTTGCAGCATAATATGTTATGTAACGTTCGGTCCCTTCCGTTTCGATTAAACGAAACTGCATCAACGCGAGAGGAACAAGGTCCTTTAAGAACCACGTCGTTTCACTCGAAGCATGAAAAGTCGCTCGACCATTCATGAACACGGTCGCCTCGAACATAGACACCGTCACTCGAAAGGAACAGGGCACCGGGGGGACAATTGGGTGCACTGAAAAATTCACGTATCCGATGAATTAGGAAACAGTTTCGCGGGCGTAATGTCTGCTCGATGGGGAACGATCGAAAAGAAATCGATGGCCTCGTAAACGATTGATACCATCGATGATACCGCGAACCTCTAGAGCGAGCTACCGGCGATCTCGACACCGCCGATCGAAGGTCATGGTGGAAAGAATTCGAGGTACGTTCGTTGATAATGCCAGGGTTAGAAGGAAAGGGTGAAAGGCGAGCGGCTGCGTGCAAGAAGAGTACGTACGTGCGAATAGAGAGAGTCATTCGGAATACTTACTGAGACCGAAGGGCTCCCGATGACAGGGGCGTCTCGGTGTGTCTCTTCGTTGGGCTGGCTTTGAAACGTCTGCCCTCGAAGTCCTCCCCGCCACCGTGTTGTACGTTACCCCCTTTCCATCCCCATGAACCCTGCGACCGGGGAGGAAAATCGCGACAGGGCGCAGCCGCGGTTTCCAGGATCCAGGGATTGGCCGCGGCACCGAGGCCGTGCGTCAGCCCCCAAACCCTCCACCGTCGTACCAACTATCTGCATCCCCCGCTGCCCGCTTCTCGCCCCTCGTGCCGCCCCGCCGGGGGTGGCACGGCCCCGGGGGAAGAGGAAACACAACCAGGTATAACAACGACGGTCGATGCTGCGCGGTATTTCTGGCGGCAGGTCGATATGAGCCTCACCTGTACGACTGTGGGCTGCTGACTGCGCCGAGAAAAAGGGGTTCTCGACCGTGGCGAACGCGTTGCCCAGTGTTCTTCAACTAAGCTGGCTTCGACGTTACCTGCCGCTTTTATCTCGCTATTCTTGAGCTGGTTATAGAGTCCAGGTACGATCATACCCTAACTATGTCCTAGGTTTACCTGTTTTCTCACTCTCCAAGCATCGCGTATGACCGCCATTAATATTCGGAGTACGCGGTAGGTCGTACGTTATTGTTTCGTACACACTGGCGGAGTGAACCTATAGCACCAGAGATGGGCAAAAAACCCTAGGCTTCCAATAAATCTGAAGTTTGCCGATGTGTTTGTCTCGTTTCTTTCTCTGGAAAATGTTCAAAAGCCCATCACTGTATAGCACCAACTATATTTTTAAATATTAGGTTGTCCCAAAAGCCCATCACTGTATAGCACCAACTATATTTTTAAATATTAGGTTGTCCCAAAAGTTCCTTTCATTTTATTGATAAGTACAGGAGAGACGCCCGTATCCGTACCCCGATTATCCGAATTCCTTAACACTTTACATAGTAAAAATGGACAACGTATTTTACAGATTACAATTACAGATTACACGATGTGCTTAATTAATTGCAAATGCATGGTTGAAATCAATGCAGCAAAATGGAAATACGCTAGATTTACTTCGTTAAGTGGTTCAGTTTATTTTTAAACGCGCGATGAAACTGACTCGTTAGAATATTTTGATTAACCATTTCTAATTAAGAAACAGAATTTAAGTTTCTCGGTTAATCTCAAACATCGTTGACTTTGAATAGAATTAAAGTTATTGCAACAAAAGCTAAATTATTCATAAAGTAACACTTTATCTACCGGAAGTCTATTTATTGGTATTTTAATTCTAATCCTGACCTCCTGGAATATCCTAACTGTTGGTTGCCTACGTACGATTTAATTTTGGAAAATGGTCAAAGCTATTGATATATATTTCAATAGTATGGACATGTTAATATTAGCCTTCGTTAATATGTATTAATGTAGGATGTCTTCTTCTAATTCGTGGATTCTTTCTAAATCTAGCGGTGAAGGATTAAAATTGGAGTATAAAGAATTTATAGAATCACTAATCTAAATTTATTTTATGGTTTCTAAAATCTGTCTCTCTTCGTTTCCGTTCGATCCGTTTATAATCTCTAGAATAACCTCCAGAATAACCTGAACCAAAGAATCATTGATCAATTCGGTTCAGAGCTGATTGGCTGGATTCGCGAGTGGAAGGGAGAATTGAATAGCCAGTAGAGGCTATTTTAACTTCTCGAGTAACTTAAATCAATATTGACTACCAGAATTAATTAATAATATCGTAGGGCCTGGGCACGAATTTGGCGGTGTTCTGATTTTCTGCAATTAGAAATGTAGCATTGGAAACTATTGGTGTTCGATTTAGTCCCCAATTAGTTTTAATGCGTACAATTATTCTATCCAGAACTTGTACTTTATTGCTTGATTAAAGAATGTCGATCAAAATTTATTTTACACTTCTTACTATTTATTATAATCATTCTGAATACTTAAATTATAGATAGTTGAGTCTTTAATTTTTTTGTTATTTAATTTATAAATACAACTATTAAGAACTATATTTATAAATATAATTATTAATATTAAATTATAAAATTAATGTAGTATCAGTGGTTTGTCCTGTAATTAATTAATTCAGTAGTGAGAAACGATAAAAAAATCGTGATTCTTTTAAGAAAAATATTTCTTCTGTGATTACTGCGACAGTTTAAACAAGGTTGAATTACATTTTCTTTCAATATTCTGGAAATACATTTAATAATTTGATAGAGAAGAGTGTAAAGTAACAATTGCAATGCAGATTAAGGCATTAATAGATGTACAATTTTTGAGTATTTTATTATTTGATTTTTATGATTTTAATATTCTATTCAATTCTATATTACAATTTGAAATTTCACTTAAATGGAAGGTGTACCTACTTTTATCAAATTTCTGACATAACACGACAGATACTACGTGCACTCAAGTAATAAATGTATTCATTTCTAATTATCTTTCTTTTAAATACAGTAATAAACAAAATAAAATTCCATTTGATATCTATGAGTTAATAAATGAAAAATGGAAATGTTGGAACAAAAATTGTTACCTAGGACAATTAATATTATAGAAAAATAAACGATTAGGCAATTCTTTAATTCTATTTCACATATACAACATAATATTCATGAAAATATTAAGCTCCAGAGAATGTTTTGCATATTTTGCAAATATTTTTATATAAATTCCAATATGAATTGATTATGTGATTTTACATCATGAGGAAGTTGGAATAATCTTCTTCAGATTTCAATAAAAGGTAACTCCATCTTATCTTATCATTTGAACGAATTCTTGAGATTTTTCATTCGGAAATTCCGAGTTGAAAGCTCTAATACGAGCAATGTTATGAAATGAATAGAAGCATATTTCCGAGTTGGGTGAACGGATGCGGCCTTCGAGGAGACTCGTTCCGCCACACACCACCCTGCGCTCATTCGTTGAAGTTTCCAGTATTGGGAAACCGTAGTTGATCTCTCTGGAGAGTTCCCGTTGGAGGAATTTATGTGTCCATCGTCGCTCTCCAAATATAATACATTTTTTCATATTTTGCGAGTGGTAAAAACTTCGCGGTGAACATCTATTCCTTCTCTTACTTTTTATCAAAAGACGTTTGAAAATGCGAGATGGTACCTATGTTACAAATGAGCAAAATTAAACCGTAAATTCTTACTTGCACAATTTCTATAAATAAACAAATGATCAAGAATGAAACATTTTAGAGGAAAAAAATTATTTTCTATTCAACTACCGTCAATATCAAAACAATTTTTTGGATGTTTATTAAGTACGTACTAAAATATTTTTCAGAATCTATAGTATATATAATAATCTACGAATAAATAATCTCTAAAGTCCATCTAAATTGTATAATTTTTCATTGTGTTTCGGCCACATTGGATCCACCGTGTTGAATTTTTAAATTGAATTCTAAGTAGTGAAAGTAATTGGTATAGTTTATTCTGTATTCGTCTGTGATCATCCACTATCCTAATTGGACGATACTTCGTCACTGATGATATTTATAAGTTAAAAGACCAAATTAACAATGCATGTAGTCGATACAAACACGGTTATTTAGAGTAAATAGGCAACAGATAAATGAAGGATTAAACAATTTCGTGATTCTATCTCAGACATTCAACGACGTATTTATGAAAATATTAAAATCCATACAATGTATTAATTTTGTAGATTATAGGATATATTTTGTATCGATCTTACTATAATCTAGTTATGTGATTTTTTTCAGATTTTGATGCAAAGTAACTCAAGACGAAAAAACAAACCTTGATAATTGAGCACCGTTATATAACTCACCTTATTTGCTGTAGATAATATTTTAACTTAATATACATCGCATAATAAAAAATCCTTATTGGTGCCATGGGCGAACCATGTAAAATGCGCGCGGCAGTCAACGTGTTAAACCAATCAAAAATTTTATTCTACGTCATATCTAGTTAAGATATATTCGACTAAAACTGAGAGACCAAAAACGCTGTCTCTTCTAAGATCCTAAAAATATTCAGCGACACCACCGATTCCTAGACAAAGTCGTTTATCTTTCACAGAATTCGCATGTCGCGTTCACAAGTAGCGAGATGTTAACAACGTTCTCTTCTTCGCATCGGCCCAATTACACAACGTGGATGTTGCCGGCTCAGAATGCGTTCCGTCTGCATTCGGCGCGGAATTTCTCACATTAGTCGATCTGCGTACAGCCACGAGCCTTATGACGCGTACCGAGCGACGTCTAAGATCTTTGGCCGATCTTCCTATTAAGCCTCCCGGTTACAGCGAACGGGATGGCTCGTTCGTCTGACAGCTCTACTTTTTTTCTTTTCTGGATAAAAACAAGCTGGGATCGGCAGTCACGATTCGCGGCCCGCTACGTGAGAACGCGAAAAGGATATATACTTACACGCGTGAATCGGTATTACTAAATGCAATCTTTCCAGGTGCAATCTTGTACGGCGGTTGCAACGACGATCGTCGTAGCGATTTCAGCTGCGAAGATAGCGTAACGAAACGTATTTTTGAAGGAAGATGATGTACAAAGTGGTTGGGAAATCACCTGCATTGGTTCGTACAGAAGGATTAATCAAACATTGACATTCATAAATGTAGCGCGCAATGAACAGTTGAATTATCGAGAATGTGAACATGTTTAACCCTTTCACGGGTGAGCATTTTTTGGAAATGCACACGGTTCACGAGTGAGCTTTGTTTGAAAAGATAAGAAACATTTTTTATTGATATATAAACATGTATAAATTGCGGAAAAATGAAGAAAAGATATGTTTAATTAAAGAAACAAATAGAACAAAAATTCGGCCCATGATGGGACTTGCGAAAAAAATGAAAAATGTCGAAATTCGAAAAATTTATGTTTTTAAGATTTGTATTAATTTTTTTCGTAAAGTTCATTCAAAAACGCACATTTTGACAAAAAAAAAACAATTTGGTCAATTTTAGATACTTGTTTGACACTTTTTTTCTCTCACAATCACAAATCACAATCACAAATCGGGTCGCGAATGAAAAAAGTTTAAGAAGCACAGCTCTAAGGGATTAGGTAACAAGAAGCTTCAACGTGTTCCTGTAACCTATTTTGGCGAACTGGTAGATGTTCAGTCCGATATAATCCTCCTGATACATGAGAGCGATTGGAAACGCCGACTTGAAACATGTAAATCTTCCCGTACGAGGAGTCTTATCTTGCTCCAGTCTTGTAACGAGATAATCGATATCGTTACTTCGAAATGCAAGAAAACGTTGTATATATGCAATATTCATGGAAAGAATCCTACGTGGCGAAGTGGAGATGCGCCTAGCAGTATTATTCAAATACAGTTCCCGAAGAACTCGAGAAGTTTGAGGAGCAAATTAAATGTAAATCTTCTAACAACGGTCAGATAATGCTAATGAAAATGTAACAGTGCTACAGTTTGGTCATAAAGTTCCCAAACTGATCGAACAGTGCTAATACTTACTATTCGCGGCAACTCTCGTTAAAGAAACTTATACAGGGTGTCCCAGAATCAGTGTAAGAACCGAGAATGAGGTGTAGCTGAGACGATTCTGAACGAGAATTTCCTTTGCAAAAATATCGGATGTTGCTTAGTTTTTGAATTATTAATGAAATAAACACCGACCAATCAGAGCGTCCCATTCACGCGCGCTCAGTCGCGAGAGCATAGACTCGAGCCAGGACTGGTTGGCTACCTCAGGGCTACTCGAGCGCTGTGATTGATCAGTGGTTTTTTGTTAATAATTCAAAAACGAAGTATCATTCGATATCTTTGCAAAGGAAATTGTGCTTCAGAATCGTCTCAGCTACCCCTATTTCCGGTTCTTTAATTCTGGGACATCCTGTGTAGGGTGTACAACCTAAACTTGACCATCTGAATGTCTCTTTCGATTGTGATTATACTATAAATATTTTACATGCAATTTGAATGGTACAGAGGAGCCCATAAGCTGCAATTTTTTTTTTTTGCCAACGTCATTTTTCAAGGAGATTTCACTCAAGGTCATTGACGTTTTCTTGTTTGTGAATTCATAGTTTTTTTATTGCATTACATTAATAATTTCATTTTATGGAAAACAGTTGCGAATGAAAGACGTTTAAAAAACTTCCGTAACCTACTTACGAGTAATATGGACTAATTCATCAAACTAAATGTTGAACTTTGAAAATCGTGTTGATACGTATAGACCATTAATTATCTTTCGTTAGCTTTCGTTTGATCATTAATCTTGATCTACACCTCGTGCATACGTTAAAGAACTGTTGTACTTGGTCCGCTGTACTGAGTTCCATATGTTAAAAATTGAAGTAGCAATTAATATTGGTGATTTCTTCTAGCACACCCTTTATTTTAATGTTTCGCCGTATAATAATAGTAGACACACTATCTGTTAATACTGTATCCTTTAAAAAAAAACCAGTATTTTTAATTCTTATTAGAGAGATGAGTACGTTTTATTAAAAAATAATTTCATGTCATCACTCCTCTGTAATATTTCTCGCTGCACATAATTTATTTGTTGTGATATACATGAACAACTTGCAACACTAAGGAGTATCCTAAATAAATGTTCGAAACGTTTTTAATTAACTGTTCATTGCTAGAATATATTACATAAGAATTATTAAAATGATGAAAAGTGAAAATGTTATTCAAGTTTGTCCCATTCCTTTTCAAGAAGAAAATAAACCTTTTCCCTATGTTTTGGAATGAGAGTTAAATTAACAAACTGACGAAATAAGGAGAATTCGAGGTCTTCTCTTTACATTAGCCTCGTAGCTGAAACTTTATGATAGTTGACAGTTCAATTGAGCTATTTATTTCGTTATTAATTATAACATTATATCTATGTAACTCTTAAATATTTCAATTTAAAACCAAAGTGGTTCATGCCACTTTCAAAACAAACACACTTTCAAAACAAACAATTCATCAACAAATAATTCAAAATGATAGTTTAAAGTTGATAGTTAAACCTGAGTTTTCACGTAAACGTTGTATTTCATTTTCTTTGTTCATTCCTTAGTAGAAGACCCATCCACCGCGCGAAACATGGCTCTCAGCATTCGCATATAAATTTTGGTGCAATTACGCATTGTGCGATTGAAATCCTTTAACGCTGCTTTCCCAGCTCATACTCGGAAGATTTTCGTCCAAGATTTCGGCTATAAAGCCTCCTAGCCAACGCGGTAATTGAAGAAGGGGTAACAAAGGGCGTTCTTCATTAGTGCTGGCTCGAAATAAATACCGTCGTAAAACATCTCCGATTCTTCGAAAGGATACACACGGTGACCATAAAGTTTACTATCCGAACAAATTAAGGAAACTATAAAGGTCGAACGAGAAATCCATTTCCTAAGAAAAACGATCGTTACGATTTCAGATTGAATATGCACACAAAAATGTAAAAAATAGAAGGACGATTTTTGATTGACAACGAAATTCAGAATTGTCGCTAAATCGATTGACGCATCAGTCGATACTAATTTCTAACGGAACGAGTCGTAAGGAATAAAACACTGAAATGAAGAATCGTTACTTCGCGCGAACGTGTCGCCGTCGAGCAAAAACTTGTGCAAAGGAATTGCGATGTCCAGGTCCTCGTTAGGCACGATGAATTCATCTTTAATTTATCGCGATTCACAAGACTTCGCTTTCTTCGACGCTAATGAACTTTTTGCACAGTTTCTACTGTGAGATCAATAGCCCAACAAGGAAATCCATTTCTTCCTTATTTCCTTATTTCAATAGCGCCGCGAGCTTATTATACAGCTCCTAAAGCTTTCCACAACCAGGTATCAATGAAACAAAAAGAAAAAACGTAAATGCAACGGTAAAGAATGCTAATAAACTGGAATATTTTCGAGTTATTCAAATAAGCAATCTCCGAGTAATCACGAGAGTTAGTCCGTGAAAAATCAATATCTATGGAAACTTGTTCTCAATTCAAGCGCTTTATTTTGTTTGGTAATAATTAAATTTGTATATTTTTAATAGCTTGTCTGCCGAATCGAACGATGAAGTATGTTTAAAAAATGTTAATTTAGACGTAACGTTGATGTTTATATAATACACGATAAGCAAAGTTAATTGGTGATGTTCTCAAAATATAGATACTTGAAAATTACATATGTATTTTTAACTTTATAATTTGACGTCACGACAAATTCAAACATCTGATAATATTTTAACCTGAATATGGTGACCTTATGAGAAATGATTCTTATAAAATCATAATCCAACATACACTGTCAATATATTATAATATTGCAATAATAAAAATACTCCATTCCATTTAAAAAGCGCCAACAGCTTTGAATATACACAATAAATTCTTGTCTATCATCTATAACATACCTTGGTATCATTAAAAGCAAAAACAAATCTTACTCGCTCACTCGCTCTGTATATATTTTATTTATGCGATGTGTATTACGTTAAAATATTATCTACAGCAGACAAGGTGAGTTATATACTTGTGTTTAATGCATTTTTCGTGGTGGAGGTCACCGGTGACCCCTGAGGCGCTATACCCAAGTCGAGTGCCGGTCACCGATGACCCCCACGGGGTGAACGTGTACAATAATCAGAACCTGTTTCTCCGTAAAAGGATTTTCTTAAAAAACTGTTTCTTGATTACGATACCCTCTTTTCCTTAGGTGTCCAAAAAGTAGAAAGTGACGTCAATTCCGGGACATTCCAAACTGGGATAAACGTGGACAACGTCAAGTGGTTGTTCCGCATCATGAAAATCTGTAACAACGAAAACGGACAAAAAAGTTGTAAGAAAAAAAGGAAGGAGTTTATTCAGAAAGAACTGATCCAGACCGAAACGTCGGGTGAACGGCCCGTGTAATTCGGTTCCGTACGATCGAGTTCACTTCGACCCCTGAATGGGACGACACAGCGCCAAATCTCTCGCAAAATCTCGTTAGGAAGGAAAGGGCCAAGGGAATTTAATCCTGTTGAATTTTAGAGACTTTTCGCGAGCTGGAGACACCTTTGAACTACGCTGTTAGTGATACGTACAGGATTCTCTAAAAGAAGCTTTTGAATTCTCAATATTTATTTATTTATTTATTTTATCCCTTCAAACCCTTAATTTTTAATATTGGTAACTAAAATGTGTTTAATTTTTCCACGTGAAATTTCATATGCAGTGACTCTTTATATATCAGTTTAGCAAATATCGAGTTACTCTCTCTACTTCAAATATTTTCGTCGCACTATTTTAAATGTTTTAAACGGAAATTGTTAATGAAAGAAGAATTTGATTTTAATCGTTTACTTTTTTGTTTATAATTCTAGTAAAAATTGACGAAATGCTTTGAAATTTGGCAGATTTATTATTTGAAATTTGGTAAGTAAGTGAAAGTTAGTAAAATTTGAAATTTTTAGGGCTTGTCTCTATTATTAGAAGTAATAACTCTGCCAAATTTCGAAGCATTTCATCAATTTTTACTAGAATTCTAAACAAAACAGGATTAAAAGAATTGCTTGGATTTTCCACTAAAAATTTTCGAGGATTTTGGACACGTGTTAATGTTGGAATTAAGAGCTCAAATCTTGAAACAGGAACAAGGCATCTTCAGCGAGAGTGTGTACATTTCCAGCGAAAGTGCCTAGAGACAATAGAAAACAAGAATGGAAACTTAAGTTGGCGCAGTGGGGGACGCTTCGCTAATCATTCCAAGCTGACACTTGTTAAGAGAACTTCATCAGGTAAACAGGAAGAGATGATCGCAAGTAAGTAAGGAGAGAATAAATGCAACATCATCGACGATCCAGATTTGTTAATCGATTTATTTAAAGCTGATGTGCTAACACCGCATGAACACATCGCCAATATTTATTGTAGGAAATAATGTTCCTCGATGAGGAAGATTTAATATTCTATTACTTTACAATATTTACATAATAAGATCCATATTTCCTCGATTATCGTATAGTTGGATTATTACAAAGCCGTTTAATCTCTACTTTAAACCATGTTCAAAAACACGTTCTCCAATTAATAAAATATATAGAATTAACATCCTAATCTTAATAACACTAAACGTGGATATTCAAAACTATTTACTAATTTATGCGAACAAGAGTCGAATAATCTACTACATTATTCTTGATAATATTTCTATCGTAAACTGTACTGACACTGTACTGATGAGCAATAATAAAGAAAGTCTACCTAGATATAGTGCACGATAAAATGACAGACCTTGAAATTCTTATACGATGTTTATCATACGATACAATAAGTTTAATGTTTCAATAAATATCGATCCGTATACACGGACTGTTTATGTCATATTCGACCTTGTTTCGAACTGTGCTAGCGTAACTGAATCTACATAACTGTTTACTTTCTTCGAGGCTTTATACTTCATGCACGACCTTACCGGGTACTTGTAAACACTTTCGTAATATGCCATGAATCACTTTAGTCTATTTTCCGACAAAGAGCAATGGTTTGTCCACGACGGTACTCTAATTTCATTTCAAACGATTGACAAGACGATTTAGAAACAAATGGCCAGTGATACAATTCTAATTTCTTTTCCAAAATTAAATACAAGTGGATTTTTAGACATGCGACGATTTACAGACGCAAAATATTGGACTTGAATAGATACATTATAATTTAGACTTGTGAACATTTAAAAAATGCTCAAATTTTCAAATTGGTCAAGTCAATTTATTCTATATTATTATTAGGAAAATGAAGGAGGTTATTTTAACGTTTGCGTTTGAATTTGTCCTTTTTTTTATGAATAAATATTGAATTCCTAATAGATGTCCTAATTGCACTTGCAATTGGTTTGTTTTTAATATTCGGATGTATGCGTGTCACCATTGCATAATGTTCTTTTGAACAAAAGTTAAAAAAACTAACGCAGGGCCAATTACAGAACACCTCAGAAAATGTGTCACAAGAAAATTCGTGAACAACAATAGAAGCATATAAAAGTAAGAACATTTCGTCAGTTGGTCATAAATAATTCCAAGTACCTAGTACATTCCAAGTCTACGTCAAAAGTCTATATCTACAAAGTCAGCGACTATAAAATATTGTGTTAAATTGCGTCGC
>NW_026534329.1:6803417-6820345 GCF_026225885.1 Hylaeus anthracinus | reverse complement strand
TTCCCAGTTAAAATAAATTTGTTAAAAGTTCTAGACTAGTAAACCCCCTTAAAGTTACGTCTGCACGTTTCGTTACGCCTCGTGCAAGGATACTACGATACCAAGACAACGAGTGGAACTAAGTGCGCTCTAACAAGGCGTGGATTGGTAACAGGAAATTTGAAAAATTATTCTTGCAGCCGGATAGCTTTAGAAACTAGATGCCTGTCTAATGAAACAGGACTAAGTAGGAGGAAGAAATAACAATTGCAAGACGAAACGCTTCGTTTTCAACGTACAAAAGCGAAACACTTATGGGAACTGAATGAGGCAAGACTGGCATTAAACGTACGAGAGTTAAGAAGGCGCAACAGGAGAATATAAATCGCGCGATACGAGACCAACGTCTGCCGCCCGCGGCGGCGTTTCCTGGTAGCGCAATTAAAAACTGGAACGCATGGCCTGTTCGCCTCTCGTGCCCATGAAAAAAAAAAAAGGAAAAAGAAGAAAAGCAAAACATCCTGAAGTCAGAGAACGCGAAAAGTGCACGGCGATTGTACGCGAGAACAACCGAGAGAGTAATTCTCCAACGGAAGTCGATTCGCTCTTGGTGCCTCTCTTTGGCCCACTCTGCTTCTCTCTCACACTATTCCTTTCTCTCTCTTTATTAATTTCCCTCTATTCTTTTTAATGTCACCGCCAGAGCTCCACTGGCTGCTCCAGAGACTACGTTTCACGTGGAAGCTTTAATCGCTTCAGATTCGAACTCGAGAATAAAAATTACGCCAGACTGAAACTATGGAAAATTTTCCATGAAAGCTGCGTCTCTGAAGATCTGAAGAAGACCGCAGCAAAGGAAAGAAACGAGACTGAATGGAAATGAGAACGTTCGGAATAATTTTTTATCATAATGGAAACGAGAGGTATTATACAGAGCGTTCGCGGAAGTACTAACCAGTGTTTTTCTCGTAAACGGTAACAGTAAGTATTATGAAATGAAATGATAGAGGACGAAATGTTGTAGTTTTCTATGCCCAATATAATATTACGTATCAATTCTTAATATTTGTAATACTTTTGGAGACACAAAGGTGACCTTTAATTTTTTAATGGGATGCTGTATATGTTTTTGTGTATTATGAAAGCGCGCGTCAAGACAAATTCATCCATGTGTGACAGAATGAGTTCCAACGTCCTATAAAGACAGAAACGAAAGGAGTAATTGAAACATTTTAGTTTTGTAGAAAATATTACTTCTTACATCAGCGATTAAAAGGACAAATAACGTAGTAAAGTTTCGACTCCTACGATTTCTTAGAAAGTCGCCTCAGCTCTGTAATTTAAATTGTTCAATTTACAAGTCAAATGCACTCGTCACTTCAGAGTGTAAATTGCAGTTATCGGGATTGCAACTTAGAAAGTATCCGAAACGACAACATGCATTTTACTCGGTGATGCTATGTAGGTATTTCAAAGAACCAACTATTAAATACGAATCAATTATTCCAAGTAATGAATACCACTTGCTCTGATATTGGAAGTAGACAATTTTTAATTTAGTATTCTTTTTGATTATGAATGCACTATAATTTTTCCAACGTTTGCTAGGAGCGATGAACATTTCTCGAATATTCTATTCTATTAAAGTTTCCGATTATTATACCAATGTTTTTCGAGAAAGTAATATTTCCGAACATGAAAAGTTGAGAACAAAATAAATAATCGTGATATATTTTTCTGTATTTTAATATCTATTGATTGGAACTATTAGATTATGTTACTAATTAAACTGTACACTAAATATTAATAAAAGAAATATTATTTATTTGATACACAAGAATGACTTCCCTTTATTGTATTAATACAACACGTCTTGCAAGGAACAACAAATCAAACATATAGAAAAACAAACTAACAACGTTTATTATAAACAGTCTGAAATATGCAATTATCAAATCGATCATATCAAGTGTGAAACGATATTTAATTTTGATATATTTCAATAGGAACAATTAAATTTTAATATCTCCGACAAAATTTTGTTATCGTGCATTACATAAAATTATCCTATTAGTAATGTATTTGCATTCTGTGTGAAATGGAATCCTTAAAATAATTCGATAACAGAGCATTATTCTTGATTTTTTTGGCAGTGGTAACTCAAAAGATCGTTTGCAAAAATCACCCTTAAAAAATTAATTACTTTCTTCCATGCGTAATAATTCGTTTACATTTTGGAGAAAAATATTAGGTTGTCCCGAAAGCTTCTTTCGTTTTATTAATAATTAATATATACACAATATTTTATGTTTTATGTTACATTACTGAATTGTGTACGATTCATTTCGCTTCATTACTGTTACAGCATCAGTGTCTAAGAAATTAGATTGTCTATTTCTATAAACACTGCCGCAGGAAATAACTGAATGCAACTCACGAAAGAAACTTTTGGGACCACCTAATATGTGAAATAAATTTAAGAAGTAGTAATTTTTTCCCGCTTGTGGTATTTAAATATCTCGAGTAGTAACCGAGAAAAAAAAAATGATAAAGTTAGGGGCGTTTACCCCCATATCATCCTTAAACGTGGAGGTAGCGGTCTTAAATTTTACAGAATAATGTTTCGGACGAGGAACATTGTTTACCAAGCAATAACACCAACAATTTTTCCATGCTCACCCTTTGTAATCTGAAGAACTCCATCACATCTCAACGAAATACAATCGCTAATGTTCGTTGCGCTACAAAGGTAACCTCTTAACTTCATTCGCAATCGCACGAATGTCTGGTAATACTCGAGCGAAAAAGAAGAGGAAGAAGAACCCGAGAGAGAAAAGAGGAGAATCGTGCGGCAACGAGAGCAAGTTCGACGAAGAAGGAAAGAGAATAATGATTCTGCTGCAACCAACCCCTCGTCTCGACGACTGCCACCCGCGCGATTCTCACTGCCCCCTTACACTACCCGCTACAGGGGGTTCGGAATCGTTCGGTGGGGGCAACGAGTTACGGCGGAGACAAAACGAGTCCCTCTGTTTGATCCGCAAACACTGTAATTGCCTAGAATATTATATTAGGTACGCTGTCGTGGATAGCAGGGGTTGGCGGGTACGCGGAGGTGACATGAAAAGAGAGACAGCAGGGTCGGTGGCACCCCAGTGAGCAACGTATACACGGAAACAATAATTTATTTTAGTTTCGCGGAAGGGAACGTGCCGTGGCATGCTGCCGCTGGCAGCCACGCATTAAAAACTTCTATAGTTTTCCTACTGCACGCGTACTTCCTTTATTTCGTCCTTGCTCCTTTCCCTCCCCTTCGTTAATTCCTATTTACAGCCTTTCCTGTCACGTACATTGCACGTATCATTTTAAGGCGCGTCAACGGTTTTTCGACACCTTGCATCCAATTCGAGTAACAATATTCCTTTCGCGATATTTGTAGTTTTTAAGCATGTAGTGATATTCGTGAAAAAGTTTGTGATTCATCCATCGAGCAAAAAATGCATTCTTTCATCGATTTTTATCTTTTTCGAAATGGCAAAGTGGTTCAGGCGATGAGCCACCGGTGTGTAAAATGAGGTATTTAAATTTCAGAAAAATTAATTGGATGCAAACTTTTTTTTAACTTAATTGTCAGATAAAAAATGATGTTTCCTCGAGGAGCCTCTGAGAGGAGATAAAAATCCCTGTATACCGAGTTTCATCCAAGTCTAATCACTTTTTACATTTTGTGCCATTTTGAATTTTCAAATTTCGTGTTCACGGGATGCACAAAGAACCATTTCAGGGCCTAATGAATATGGGATCACATAAACACTCGATCCATACTTTTAATCTTAATTTTATTTATTTATGGAAGCTTGGAAGAACGATCTTTATTTAACTATGAACGAAAAATGTAAAATACTGGTCAAAATGAACAAGATGGAAATAACAGAAACGAGTCTACAATACGTTTATTATGAAAGATACACAGGTCTGAATATATCATTAGTTAAAGACTTATTGATTTTTGGCGACAGAGCTCAGCCTTTTGTAGAATACACAGTGTAATATATTTTTTGCATTAACTAAATAATATTATTTCAACAAGCTCAATATGCATAGAACCGATATAATAACGGTTCTGTATATTCGAAACTGTATATTCTATAATTATTACAGCTTTTTGTATAATACACAGTGTAATATATTTTTTGCATTAACTAAATAATATTATTTCAACAAGCTCAATATGCATAGAACCGATATAATAACGGTTCTGTATAGTCGAAACTGTACATTCTATAATTATTACAGCTTTTTGTATAATACACAGTGTAATATATTTTTTGCATTAACTAAATAATATTATTTCAACAGGTTCAATATGCATAGAACTGATATAACGGCTCTGTATATTCTATAATTACTACATCTTCTCAGTCCTCACAACTGTTTCAGCCAGTATCATTATGTAACCGTTTGACACAGTCACTTTTGGAACATTTTCAACCCCCGGTTTTCACACAGAACGTTCGGTAACTCTTGGATACCTCTCTGTATACCACCTTTGCGAATGCGCTGATGCCTTATTCGTCTTCCGACGAATCGTAACGATTACTTGTTCGCGAATGATTTGTGTTTACGTCGACAATGTGTGTGCGCTTACGTAAAATCCATTAGTTGGTCGACAGACGGTTACCCATAGACTCGATGCAATCCTGTATGCATGTGTTAGCGAATTAGCGAAACGCGACATGGCGCAACGACCTGTTTCGTAACCGGTTAATAGACGATTTAATTTCGAACCGATCGCTCTTGGATGCGGGCCGATGTTAATGATACATTTTTCACGGGTTTCTCAGACTATAAATTGAACGTCGCGATCAGAGGTTGTCAGATTTTATACTAACGAGTGAAATGAGCGACAATTCCAATTATCCATGGATTCCTTTTTCTACAATTTTAGTATACTGGGTGGGCCAAGGTTAACATTCCTTTGACCTGGAAGGCAATGTTAGGGATATAAAGTTGTAAAAAATAAGACAAGGACAAATGTTTTGTTATGGGACCAAATGCCAAATGCTCTTCCAGATGCAAGAAGTTTCAATCCGATCGGTCCATTCGTCTCGGAGTAAGAAGCAAGACAAAATTTTTTAGTTTTTTTTTTTTGCAAAAGAACGGGTAAAAAAAATATACATGTCGAATTGAGTAACCTCCTCCTTTTCGAAGTCGGTTAAAAATTAATAATTATTCTGTTACTGATGATTAGTTCATGAAATAGTAGAACGATCCGATGATAAACGATAAGATAAAGAAGGTTCTACTTGGGAAACATGGGACTATTCCGTAGGAATAGAAGGTTCTACTTGGGACTATTCCGTAGGAAGTTAGATAAGGTGAGAATGTGATTATAAGTGAGATAGGAGACTTAAACACAGGGTAAACTGTATCCACAATGTACAGTGTAAATGTATGTAATACACCAAGTCCATTTTCTACCTGGAAGGCTAGAATTAACAATAAACTACCGCTGCCATCCCGTAAACTGTAATTTCTGAAAGCATCCATCGTTATTTAGTCACGCACACTGTCTTTCCATGGTATTCACACAAAACGTTAAATATTAACGAATAATGACACCTTTTTATTATTTTAACAATTAATATTGAAATAATGTACGGTAGCAACCAACAAGCAGTATGTGATTAAAATATTTAACATGTACTGCACGTTTAAAAATTTTTGTTAAATTATTTATAAAATTGTAACATATGTAAGCAAATAATTAGGACAAAAATTTGAAATTTTTTAGGTTCGTTTCTATCATTATACGTAATAACTCTGCCAAACTTCAAATCATTCCATCGGTTTTTACCAGAGTAATAAAACGATAAGTAACAGATTGAAAAAGTTCCATATATTTTCTATTTAAAACTTTCGAAGGTTTGTGGACGTGTTAAAATTAAGAGCTAAAATTTTGCAGGAACTTTGGTTCTATGTATTGTCAAGGTATTCGAGCGGTATTATTACAGAATTTAGTCATTCTTTATTATTGGACTTATTAAGATATACTCTAAAATGTTATTACTAAATGAAGCTAATAAAGGGTGACGTTAAATAAAGTTAACAACACAGTAAACAAAAGCTTACGAAACTGAAGGTTTAACAAGACCGACAAAAGTGGAATTCATCATCCATTAATTTACAGATTTAACGAAGTCTAAAAAGTAATATTCCTCTGGCTTCGTTCAGCATTTATTTACACTCGACTGTACTTCAGAATTTAATGAATCCATCTGAGGAAATGAAACGAACCGCTTGAAGTTTCCTAAAGGCGTCGATTCGCAACAGTTAACCCGTTTTCGCCCGTTATTCTCGCCCTTCGTTTAACGTTTATTCTTCCTCAGTTTCTTACTTGAACCTACAGCAAGTATATTTTATACCATTTATAAAAGAAAAGTAATTTTCGAAAACACCTGTAAAATCTATAATTTTTGGAATTCACTAACATTCTATGAGGTACATTTAAGTATCACTAAGAACTGCAACATACTCTTTTGCACAATATCTGAAATGCTGCTCGATTTAGTGTCCGATTTTTAGTGGAATGAGCCTGACAGTATACAAAAAATAATTTTGAAGGAAATTTGTTGTTTATATTTTTTCTGTTTGTTTCAAACATTGTCCACCTTGGAAAGTGGACAACTTTCTCCCTGTTGGCCCTCTCTAGATACGACCATGATAGAAATAGGGGAGGGTGTTGTACCAGGGAACATTTTTTAAAACCAAGCTTGCATGTTTAAAATAGATAAACTTCGTTATGAATGCAAAGACCTTTTGGAAACAGCAAAATGTTTTCTATCAATTTACACAGTTACTTAAGTCAATTTATATACAATAGCTACATAATAATTAATAAAGTAAAATGCTTAAACAAAATGCTTAAAACAAAATAATATTAAAAAACGAAAGCAAACTATTGATAAAATCTTAATAATTGCTGCTAGATAACAGTACTTTTATGACTCACCGTACATGAAAAACGCGTGCAAGCTTTCAACCGAATAAACGTGATACAAGTCAACGGAGACTAAACATCGTACGAAACCATCGTCGCATTACCATAACGTGTTCATAAATAAAATAACGCGTAAGTCTACGGTGACATAACTAAGTTAATGACCGCAGTCTAGCGTAACAGAGGCCAAGGACAGCTACAAGAGTGGCTTCTAACAAAAACCAATTATGCGCACGATCGTCGACGAGTTTCACTCTACAATTAAGTCGGTTTGTTTTCGTACAAGACAGTCGGAACATGTTTCAGTAGATTTCTATGTACATTGTAATAGATATAGTTTTTGATAAGACATTTCGTAATATAATCCATGATTAGGGTTTAGGTTTGTGCTAACTAATATAACGAAACGTATGTAAAGAGTCATTCAAAAATTTCTTGCAAAAATTATGTCTCTTTGTACGTGCTAGCATTATAATCACATAACATAATTTATAATTAGGAATCTTTTTTAAATATAAGTTTCAAAAATTGTCTGACACAGAGTAGAAGTGATAGAATATATTACAAAAGATATTAGTAAAAATTAGTAAATATTTGAAGTAATTTGTCACGCGCGAAGGATAATTGTTATTTGTTAAAGTAAAAGTTCTCGCAAAAAATACGTCTCTTTATACGTGCTTGCATTATAATTACATAACATAATTTAAAATTAGGAATCTTTTTTAAATATAAGTTTAAAAAATTGTCTGACACAGAGTAGAAGTGATAGAATATATTACAAAAGATATTAGTAAAAATTAGTAAATATTTGAAGTAATTTGTCACGCGAGAAGGATAATTGTTATTTATTAAAGTAAAAGTTAAGAAGTGTTTATGTAACATGTAACAGAATATTTTAGTATAGCGTGGCAAGTGTTTGAAATAATTTGTCACACACAAGGGACATATTTGTTGGACACGAGATACACACGAGCTCAAATAACAGCTGTCGAGCTAACACGGAAATAGCGGAGGCTTCTACGAAACATAAAGAACAACACAAACAGTACGCTCCCTGATAAATTGCTAAGGTATTTTCCTTTGTTATCCACCCACGAACACCGGGCGAGAGGATCGGGGTCAGAAAAGTAAGAGTCGAGAGTATGCCCAGGCGATAAATGTTCACAACTTTGAAATGTACGATAGAATTTTAAACATGTTATCGACTTTTCGTAGTGGAACCGCTTGTTACGTGTCCGTACAATCTACAGCTTGTTTTCCAACAAAGCTTTTCCTTTGATATACACCACAACGAAATGAAACCAAATAAAGTTGATATCCAAATTTTAATTCCATAATTCCGTAATTTTTGCATTCCATAAATTTAATTAAAACGGAACACGGCCTGTGACGGGCGATTCTTAAAATGCTGAGCGGTGGCAAACGTGTTAGAAATGTACATAATAAAATTGTGGAGCAATGAGATCCTTAAAAACTTTAAAGTTCCTTCGAAGCGGATATGAAGTTGAAATCGGAGGATCGACTGAATAAGGGGGTACGCGTGACAGGACTGCGCGTGGTGAAACGGACGAGTGTTTAGAAAATCAATTATACAATAAACATATACGTATTCTTACGTCCGGGTTACTTCATTATGCATGCTAGACATGTACGACGGCAGGATAAAAGTTCGTGCAGTGTTCGATCGATCGGCTAGCCAGTATTTCAGGAATGGATCGTGGATTCGCGAGAGTTCCTCGACCTCGAAACACTAAAAACCACGAAACTCGGAAGTTAGGACAGTCTCCGGGGCAAAAAGATCGAAGAAATCTATTAGAAGGCCATTGTTCCATCGTGAATCATTTCTATGTTTCTTTTGATATTCATTGAACTCTTCCAGCCACTTGGAGTCCACAAATACAAGTGATAGTACCATAAGTTATCCAAATTTCATGGAGTGTATAAGTCATTCTTTTTACTAACTTTTTCTTACTACAAGAAAAATATTTTTCAACCTTAAATAGCAACTTTATGTAAATGCACGTCTTTGATGGTAAATGAATGATACTTTTGAGTACTTTTCAGAACAATATTACATAATAAACGAAAGTTAGCTGATTCCAACGTAGCACTCTTTCCTCTTTGCGCAGAAAAGGAATACGACATCTACTTTTTATTTTTATTTTTTTTTTTCATCTATATGTACTTTATACTTTTTTTTTACTTTTTCACTTCTTTTCAGCCTCATTTTCCCTCTTGATCGTCAAGAGCTTCACGAGGCCTCATTTGTCTTGTTTTATAGCGTAGTTTATAGGATGCCCTATGAACTTTCTCGATTTGAGTCGTGGGTAGTTTGACGAGGCATCGCATAAAAATGAAGCATTGTGAGGTAATTTTTCTATATCTTTTTTATCCAAACTTTGAACAGCTATACCGTTGAATCTAAAAAGTTCCATAGAATCTCGTTCTTTTTAATAAAATTTATTTTACTTCGTTTACATCCTAATTACTTTCAATAGCACGAAATAATGCGAAATAAAATACAGTTAAATTTATACAATATATGTAAATATATCCTTCAGTAGAATAAAATCTCCACTTCTAATTCTGCTTTAATAAAATCCCTGGGGACTAACCTAAGTGCACGAGAATTGTATAAAGAGTGATTGTGGGAATTAGGTCGGTCCATGAATCTCTTCTCTCCACGAATGCAGAGGAAATTAGTAATTTCCATGACATCATTTTGCTTGGCTCTATTCAGGGACAAATTACTTTCTTCGAACAAAAATTCAATTTCACATCGATCCACGATATCTATCTCGTAACGATGTTGTCTGTTTTATCATTGGAAAGTATAGGTATGAATATATTTATACACAATTTCAGAACATATTCACTTAAAATTTTATGATTGTATATTAGAATGCACATAATAATTTGTAAACTAAACATACACTGTAGTGGAATCTTCGAATAGACAAAACACACCTGTGAAATGGTTTGGATGAATTTTCGTTTGAAGCTCTGGTTTGGGTCTTGTTCGATATACAAAAATATAATCTGGCAATAATTCTATAAAAATAGACACCATAGCCACATGAATGGACATTAAGAAAGAAATGAATCATAAGATATCAAAGTTACCATTTCGACATACAATTTCAGGGTAATTTTGTCAAAATTTTAATAATAAAATGACACAACATTTTTTTCTTTCAAGACATGGTAAATACAAAATCATTTATTATTACACGACTTATAGCATTTCTTTTCTTAATTCCTCGAGAAGTTACTTTTTTAGATGTTTGCACTGAAAAATGTTTATAGACTTTCTGTTTGCCATTGACTGAAAACTGGCTCGATTAAACCAAATGAAATCGTACCTTTTACGAAATCTAGTAACTAAGAATTCAGATGTATAATTTTATCACGTTATTTTAATATATTCGTGTGTCTAGGCACGATTGCTTGTCTGTTGTATTACTGATGCAGAAGAGCTGTGGAAATCTATATCGTTGCTCTTTCAGACAAAAATACTGTTACATAAAAAGCTCGCTAACTCGTGTAACTTTCCTCACCAGCAATTTTCTTTATCTTCCTTTGGTAAAGAGTTAGAGCCTGACCCAGTTTCTAGAATCACTTGGTAGATCGACGATATGTTACCTTTGTATTCACGTCCAAATTCGTTCTAAGAACATAAAATCCACGCTTAATCATTTGAATACCTTTACTACTCCCACTTTATACGTAATAATGGATGAGTTGTTTTTTTTTTCATCTATATGTACTTTATACTTTTTTTACTTCTTTTCAGCCTCATTAAGTCTATAATAACACTATTTTTTAATGGTTGAGAGAATAATATCGTTTGTTAAATCATTGGTTAATCTGCAAATTAAGTAGACGTGCGAAAAGAAATTAACCTTTCTAAAAAGGCTATTAATGGAATATACAATCATATAAAGACACAATCAATACTTTTATAAAAAGTTACATATGTCACTTCTTCTGCATATTTAAGACCAACACTGCTCTTTTTGGTCAAACATTCTACTCGATAACAAGTTTCTAACCATTTGTAATATTCGAACATTAATGATTTAATCTTTATGCGATTATAGTAGTTCTTTTCTTTCAAATTTTGTATTGAGCTAGACTTTGCAATAGTAAATAGCCCGAAATAAATTATTAATGAATATATTATTACTCATATTTTTCTATGTAATTAAATTCTAAGTTTGATTCACTTAATTTATACTAAAGTAATTATATAATTTAATTAAAATTTCTAAAATACTTAGTCTTTTCGTACAAACATATTTAATTTTATTAAAGATAGAAACTTTCCTCTTCTTTCCAATCTAAACAGCCTAACATCTTTTTATAATTAAAGTGCAAGAAGAATTTTATAATGTTCTCTATTACTCTCCAGTTTTAATTTTCGCTATAAACAATTACTTAAGTCTTTGAAGTTAAGTGGGTTAAAAACTACCCCACCTTTTGCTTAGCTTTACTATTTTATTCAAAGTTTTTTATTTATGTGGCAATATTATAAGTATACATTAAGTGGAATCAGAAATGTATACAACTCAAAACGCGTTAACAAGTTATTGACACTGTTCTTCTGTGCATCTTAAATTTTATTTTTCTTTTATAATCGTATGCCTGAAAGAGTTAAATTATCTAATTTCACAACACAATTGCTTTTAGTGGTTTATTTTATGCTTGAATACTTAGTAAACGAGATCCGATTTCGTAAACAGAAAAGATGTTACATTGAAATGCAATGTCAAGTTTCATCCAATTTATAAGAAAAAGTGCCATCATGAAATATTTTTAGGAGAATCGTGCAATAAAAATTCATTACCTCATCTTGTGCATTTCTCCTCTTTTGGGCTTCCCCTTTTCTCCGAAGTGAGTCATGAGTCTGAAAGTATCAAAACATCTACGTGACGAGAATCGACGATTGTTCGAATCCGTGTTTCTCTCTCTCAGTCTTAAACGACATCAACATTTGTAAAATAGAAACACTAGGAGTGTTAGAAACGGATAATCGGATAATTTCATTACCAAAATCCTAGCAGAGCATAAAATGATTATCGTTATTCCCTCATTAAACATTGCTCTGTCTCTTATAAAATAAATAAATTATTAAATGGTTTCAGATATCTGGAGTCCAAACGTGCAAATGAAAATAAGGTTGGAGTTACGAAAAGTGATCACCATCGGTGATCCCATTTTCTTATCCTCAACCGAAAATGATATCATTGTAAAACAAATACAGAAAACGATGAAAACTTTCCTTTAATTTTGCTACTCTTCGTATGTGATCCTTCTCAGAAATTATATTTATCAATGTTTCAATGAAAGATACACAAAGATTGAATCAGTCTTTTCAAACAACAACTTAAATAAAATGTTTCCTATTTGTAATTAAAAATCTATCATCAGGCACGTAATTCTTTTGATACTTTTACTCTGCAATAGTAAACGAGGAGAACAGATAAAGGAAGATCGATGAACGAATAAGAACAATGTTATTCTTGCATCAAACGCGTCGATTTGAGGGTAGAGGAAATCGATTCGAGACGAGTCATGGTCATCTAAATCCATAACACAGGTATGTATGCATATACATACCTGAAGAGGTACAATTTAAACCATATCCATCCGCGAGCATAAGCTCTCTTCATCTTCTATATCGTTCTTTCATACGTATATACTCGGATCTACGAGTCTTTATCTTTAAATTTCTGCTGTATAAATCATTGGTCAATATAAGTGATATCTCCCCTAGATGTACTTTGATTATCATTTATAAAAATTACGTGACTCCTGTGGACATCTGTTTAACCATCGCGAGTTTACATAAAATCTAGTTCAATTGTTATTTATACTTTTTCACAAATAAATGTTTCGCACTAACTGATACGAAATTAGCAAATGTCTATCAAATTCAAATTCAATGTCTATCCCATCCGTAGGATTATTAAAGTTTTACAGACCGAAGTCAACGTTTTAATTTTCCACACGAAGTGTACGCTAATGCTTATAGAATACTTTTAATCCAGTTCCGCCAGATGATTTATTCGCTTATTATACAATAAGCGCGAGCGCCTGCCGAGAATTTAAAATGCTTACTTGCAGAAGAATTATTTCGACAGGCATCTAGTAAAGCGTAACACTATTTTTTAATGGTTGAGAGAATAATATCGTTTGTTAAATCATTGGTTAATCTGCAAATTAAGTAGACGTGCGAAAAGAAATTAACCTTTCTAAAAAGGTTATTAATGGAATATACAATCATGTAAAGACTCAATCAATACTTTTATAAAAAAAAAAAATACAAGACAATCCAGACAAGAAAATACTGGTGAAAATTAACAAGATGGAAGTAACAGGAACGAGTCTACAATAAGTTTATTATCAAAGATACAGAGCTCAGCCTTTTGTTTGATACACAGTATAATATATTTTTGCATTATCTAAAAAATAATATACCACCGGTTATTGTTAAATAAAACAGTATTTTTACAAATATATCGATTAAATCGTGAATTGTCTTTAAACGTTTAAACATGTGGTTTACATAATAGATGAATAAGATTTCGTTAAAATTGACCTGAATTGAAAAAAATAGATCAAACTTTTGTTCAAAGTCTGTACGTAAATATGCATCCTCTTTAAGATCAATTTAGAACATTTTTTAAATAATTAAATAACAATGAGAAGTCGGTTCTATCCATGGACGAATTATATTCAAAACGTAAAACTACAATATAAAGTTCCATTGAAGTGTATTCGACATTTGCAAACACGCTCACAAACTCGCATACGCACATTCCATAAAAAAAGTTTTCGAAACTTTTCTTGATTGCTCTGCTTTCCTTCCTTATAGATCAAGGAAGTAAAACGGAAGGCTACGCCATGGTATTGCTAATTAATAATCAGTACCAGTTAATTATTAAACCATGAGAGTACGTCGATAATTATGTGTAACGCTTGGATAAGGTATACTTAGAAAGGGTATAGAGAATTCTTTGGAGAAGAGGAAACTAAAGATTCATGTTAATTAATTAATTACGAAAGAAGCATTTTTCAGAATTAAAACAGTTGAAAACTATAGCGTTCGAAACGCGCTAACTATTAATAATTATACATTTCGCTGCCATGGAATGCTGTAAGTAACAATGTAATTTATATTAGACACAATGAATGGGTATTATATGACTGGCTGAGTCGCTTTCGAGAGATAAAAATTGAAACGTGTAATCTTCCCGTATCGTTTCACTTTTTTGAGATACTTTTTTAAAGGGTGTACATTATTCAACATTCTAACCAAAAAATTACTGTCTTCTCGGAAAGAAGGAAGACGTTAATAGAAGACACACGTATTTCTTCATCGAGTGACGTTCGTTAGACTATAATGCTATCTTTCAAAGTATAGACAATTGACTTCGTGAAAGGTGCAACCTTCGCACATTATTCAGGCTCGCGATACCCATTTCTTGACAGTAATAGTAATATAATTACATGGTGTCATAATCACTCGACAATCATGGTGCGTTGCACAAAACAATCAGATGATCATGGTTTCGGATAAATTAGAAAGGGAAACCAAACGTCAGCAGTAAACGCTATATATTTAATAAAATTACATTTTTTATTGGATGCGTCCCAGCACGGATCCACGATGAGACGGCAGATAATCCTCGTCGCGGTGAGCTGCTGATCAGAAGATAAATACGTATCCCAAGAGCTAATTGAAGTAATGGATTCAGTGTGCCGATGTATTATATTCACGAATTAGACACATATTTTAACAAATTAAATTTGCTACAGAACATATGTATAAATGTGAACTTTATATTACAATGTGCTTTATATGCTTTCTTGTATGGTGTTTGACGAATTTTCGCATGTTGCATAAAATTGAGGAGTGTGCATGAATAAGGAGACAGCTCCATTTTTTCAAATTACAAATTTTAATTTCGGAAATTAAAAAAGAAACATTTTAAAATTCAGATTTTTTAAACTTTCTTTCTTTTCTTCGGATCATTTTATTATTAAAACGGAATACAAAAAATGGTTAAAATTAGTACAAGATGCATTCTTCATTCTGCTCTGTCTCCGTCAAATCGACATCACCAGTTTTTCTAGAGACCGGAGCTGTCTCCTTATTGCACCCACGAAAAAAAACAATTTTTTTAACCCAAGTTATGTTACAACTTCAAAACCATAAAAAAATGAAACTGCCTCCTTATTGCAGCACATACTCTCGATTATTTTTTACCACCGGGCAACAGAGTCGAGTAAAATGTCATTCAATTAACGTTTAGTAAATGTTATGATATAGTATAGGTAACTATACACTCGATTACAAATTAATTATACTTTGTGAACCTTACGATTATATCATATTTTGTAAACATTAATTGTTACAGACTATCATTGCAGTAAAATAATGCAAAATTCTAACGAATTGTAATTACAAAGATGGAATATAATTGTTTCGAACGAAAATTAGAAAAACTATTATAAAATGCAATTGTTACGAACTAGAAACGCAATAATAACTCCAAATATAAAATGTAACTCCAAACAATAAAATGAGGTACAATTTGTTACACAAAACTAATTCAAAAATTATGAAATAATTTTGTTTACATCGAGTTTAAGAATTCATCAAGTACGCGTGCAATTCAGTAGAGCTTGTCTGACGTGTCTGTCCATTGCTCACCGTTTCTACTTGCGTTCGAGTTTCTAATCGCTAGCGCTGATGGAGTAGGTATTATCTGTACATTAAACAAAATATTTATTATTGCATGCACAGTAGTGCACTGTATTCTTTAAATTTATTCTTTATATTGCACTTTTTCTAGAAAGGACCAGAATAAAAAGGTTAAAAATCTTAATAAGATCCTTCTACGATACAGAGCACCGCTCTTTATATTAGAATTTTCGTTGTCACCGTAAGAAATAATTTCAGCTTTTTAATTGCTGAGAATTTCAGCTTTCTCACTCCACCAGATGCGTTAAAATAAATTTTTCCATGACGTACGAACTAACCCATGTTTCCCCCGTGTATCATGTCAGGTGAATCAACATTGTTGCGTGCGCTGGTACTCGTTGCACATAATAGACGCTCGCGAAGGCCAAGGTCGCGAAAAATCGAGAGAAGGTCTCAGGTCAAAGTAACGATAAAACTCACCGAGCGCAACTTTTTCTGTGGCGTGCGGGATTTTACCGATCTTGATTTTACTCAACGTTCTACGACAGTAGAAAAATCGAACGCTTCGTAAGAAATCTTTCAAGTGGAACCGTAGAAAAACGAGGGCTGCTCGTAGACCACGAGGTATCTCGAATCTTGACCCAGCAAAAACTTTCGTAGTTTAGTTTTTATTATACAGGGTGTCTTGTTTGAGATGGTATATTGTTTAAGTGAGAGCAGGATATCTCGGAAGATGTTGTAGTTATTAAAAATCCGTTTGTACAAAAGTTGTTTGGTAGGACGGGATACATCACGCAGTAATAATTGTTTTCTTGTAGCTGGAGTAATAGACGAGATCTGGGGGTCACTCTTATTTTTTTTAAATGGAATACTATGTTTTTTCCTTCAGAAAGTAACAGACAATGAAACAAATTCAATGAGGTGCTGCACTATGGCCTTTGGAGTTTAGTAAATCAATAGTATTCAATAATATTTACATCGAGACTTTCAGGTGGTCGACTCATATATTTTAATGTTTCATTCTCCTCTGTATCTCTTAAATGATTGTTTATATACTACATCTATTATATACTATCGCTTGTGATGTTTGTTGATACTAGTTTATGTACTATACTAGTGTAGGTATATAAAGCACAATAAAAAATCATATTTATCTTAGTAACATTGCATTTGAGTAAGCTTCACGTGGTGGCCTAAGACTTTTCCACAGTACTATATATCGTAATTTGATTTGTTTTT
>NW_026534329.1:6796519-6803407 GCF_026225885.1 Hylaeus anthracinus | reverse complement strand
CAATGAACGGAAACTTTCAAGGGAGCATCCACCTGTGAAAAATTTACTCACCCCTCTTAATTTAGCGCAAATATATCCTGTGTAATCGCTAACAAAGCTTGCCCTCTAGGATGTCCCCCTAGGGGGCAACCTACTGCAAAAGCTTAAATATTTCGGCTTAACCCTTTGTCTACTGAATTTCTCAAAAGTTTTTATAATCTAGGCGTCCATGGTCTTATACCGTTTTATAGAGTTGTCTCTAACAAGCTTCCAAAAGAAAAATGTTTGTGCAGCCATCCAACAATTAAAAACGAACTTCATAGAAGCGGACTCGAAAGTCACAACTGGTTTCAAAATATTTCATTAATACAGTACCATGAAAAAATTGAGATGGGCTTGTAAGTCCCGCCAGTAAATAAAGGTAACAAAATTAAACTAGAGTTACGAATGTAAAGACACATAATTAATGTCTACAACTGATATTCGACACAACCAACTACATAACGATATTTATATATTTCGATAACACGATATCTTTTTGCTCTTTATTTGCTAATTATTTGCCAAAGAATTAATTTTTTTGCTCCAGCCGTTTTCGAGAAACAATGGCTGTGCTAGCGTAATACTAACCTAGCGTAGCCGCTTACGTATCTCTTTACCTAACAGGGATATCAATTCCATTCTTGCAGCATATTTATTTACTAATTATTTTCTCTTAATCCACCGAATATTAATTTTTTTGCTGCAGGGATATCAATTCCATTAATTCTTTGGCAAATAATTAGCAAATAAATAGCAAAAAAATATCGTGTTAATTTGGCATTGGCCTTTTGAAATGGCTACGCCAGTTTAATATACAAAAACTACATATCATTTTCATCCAGCGCATCCTAGCTTCCACGGCCGCGTTCGGAGCGGCGCGTGGAGACGCTGACGTGGCTGCGTGCCGCGAATGAAATCTCCTGCGTAATGTCAGAGGCACATGGTATCCTTGACAGGATATCATACATGGTATCCGTGGAAGCTGAAAATCGGACCGCGAAGAGGAACGGCCGAAGGGATCGATGTGGTTCGGCAGAGTCCATGCACCCGGCTCTGGCACCGCCGCACCACCATCGAAACCACTCTTCGGAGGTGCTCTGTTCGCCTTTCAGCCCCGCGGGCTCACCTCCGCATCTCCGACGTCAAGTACTCCGGCGGGGGTGGTTTTATTGATCGCGCCTAACCACGCCCTCCACCCCCATTCACCACGCCCACGCGCCTCTCCTTTCACTGGGACCACGAACACAAACGCGTATCGCGTACACGTACACGCCGATGCAGCCGGGTGCACGACGCCGACGACCTCCCTCGCATCGACCCACCGTCGCGATTATGAAATTCACCCGGCGGCAATTTGTGCGTGTAACGCTCGTAAATGATCGAGACGGATGCTCAGTGGAACCGACCGGACCACACTGAAACGGACGGCCACGCTGGATGGAGAAAAATCCTGGATCCTTTGCTTCGCGCGATAATTGAACACGTACCTCGACTTGGAGAACTTTGATGCTCGAACTCGGATGCTTTGGACAACCAGCCAGTCTTTATGTGATAAGTTGGATGGGTAATGATTAACCCTTTGAACTGGAAAGGTGACGCTTAGTCAACGGTAGCTTTCATGCAAGAAATCTATCAGCAATAATGTTTCTTTAGGTTTAATTTCTTTGGAGCTCTAAATAAAAGATCTGAATAAAAATGATCGTTTATCCACCAAGCAGATCTTTCATTAAATTGATTAACGAATTAACCCTTTGAACTGGAAAGGTGACTCTTAGTCAACGTTAGGTTTCACGCAGGAAACCTACAATGCCTAATGTTTCTTTAGGTTTAATTTCTTTGGAGCTCTAAATAAAAGATCTAAATAAATTTCTAGATAACTTTAAAAATGTTTCTCAATGATATACTCTTCGGCCGTGATAGAATCGCTACAGTTCATTTGGTCGTTCTACATCCTGTACAAGCAAATAAAATTACTGTAGACTTTGCACGGAATGTTCATGGTAATTTTATCGATAACAGCGAGGTCGTGCAACGTCTTTCTTTCTCTTGATGTAAAAATAACTCCAAAACGAAAGCGACATTTTGTCATGCCACTGAACATAACAACGCCAACTTCTGCGCCATTACTTTTACTATGAAAAGAGTTTGAAACATTAACAAGATATAAAAACATTAACAACCATTTTTTTTTTTTTTTTTTTATAATATTTGAATCAATGAGAATTATTATTTTACTATGAACTTTGATTAAAATCGGTTGACTGATTGCGATTGTGTGTTACACAAAATGAAACTGTTCATTCTGTGCTTAAGTGTAACTTCTTTCATTGTAGTAAGCTTGCTTCATCGATACTTTTATCTTGCACCGTACTTCTTATGGTAATGAAGTGGAACGGCGGAATTTGTTTTTCCCAACTTTTTTGCGCGCATAATGCAAGTAACAGTCTTATCGACCACACTCTAATTGTGAGTTAAACATACTATCCTACTTTGCAACTACGGACTTCGAACAACTATGTAACCGACGGAATTAATTCTCGTTAAAAATTTCAGATTGTTTTGATGGTCTAATTATCAAAGTTACGTACGCTCATCTAAAATTCTCCATCATTATTAAACTGGGCTAAACCTCTGCTGCGTCAGAGTTTCATAACAAATGCACACCTCGTTACGATTAAAAAAAAATAGATCAGCTACGTAGAACAATATCAATTTTTTCACTCATTAGAAAAATGAAATATGAATCTCGTTAAAATATTTAATTAGTTATCCATTGTAAAGCAAAATTTTTAAAATGTTTAATTATAATTAGAATACAATTTTAATTTTAAATTAAATTTTAAATTTTTATTATAATCAATGTCACCGAAATATGGACGGTAATATACAAGACTAATAAAAGACTAATTATATCATTTATAATTGCAAATAGATGCTATTATTTTAAATTTTAACCATTTAATGGGTATCAGGGTTACTGGCATAAAAGAAATACTTGATAAAGGTCGCAAGCTTGAAACACAGGAGCACTGTTCTAAACAATAACATATTTTTAATATATTCAGACTTGTCATCGTTCGCTGTTCATTCCTAACGAAACAAAACTAATTATATCATTTATAATTGCTAATAGATGCTATTATTTTAAATTTTAACCATTTAATGGGTATCAGGGTTACTGGCATAAAAAAAATACTTGATAAAGGTCGCAAGCTTGAAACACAGGAGCACTGTTCTAAACAATAACATATTTTTAATATATTCAGACCTGTAATCGTTCGCTGTTCATTCCTAACGAAGCAAAACTTCTGAACACGAATCGCACAATGCATGTTTCTAAAGGATTTATACGGAAGCCTGTAACGCATGCTATTACGCGAATTTACTAATTATTACAAATTAATTATACTCTTTCATTTAGCATAACGATAGCCCGTATAAGGAAAATCCTCGCGTCTGGCAGTGTTGAATCACAAAGAGGTGTCTGCACCCAATTATCGCACGCTTTCTGTACTCGATCTTCGGCCATCGATGCGCGAGCGTCGCTGCTAGTGCTAGAGAAAGTAAAAAGCATTCACGGATTTCTTATTGACCATTAGAGTTTGTAAGTAGATTCCACCTCCATGCGCAAAGGTTGCTAAGATTCTATGGAGGACCGTGCAAAGGTTATTTTGCGAAAAATGGGACATGTCCTTTCTTTAAATTAATAATTGACGCCAAAAATAATAAAGGCGACCGTGTTGTGCAGAATAGGCCAAACAAGTGTGACAAGTTTGTTATTTATTTTAATCATTTCAGTTTTCATTTTTATTAAAAAGCAAATCAGATTTTGATTTTATTAAAAACGAAAATCTTCAAAACCATTTTAGAAAAGCCTTGCGCAACATAAGTGACATTCTACGTTATTCGAAGACTGCGCCTTAATTTTTTGCACATTCGGTAACATAAATTTATTAAGTCATAACTACAACAAAAAATAATCTCACGCGTGATGATCCATGGCCTTCGACTATTGTTCTGAAAACAATTGTAGTTCTGTGCAATCCCATGCCAGTTTTTGGTTGCAAGAAATTTACACGTATACATTCGACGTTGTCATCATTGTTGAAATACCTTTCACTGAAAAAGTGCACCATTGTTTCGAAGAATTCATGTTTCGAAGGATGAAAATCCGTACAGTACCTTGGGTGAATTATGAACTTGTAGTTTCGTATCCCATGTAATCAGATGGCATAAAAATTTAACCCTTAAATGGCCTAAGTTTCAAATTTGATATCGAACATTTAAATCGAATTATACACTTGCAATTGATTTGTTTTTAATATTTGACTGTGTGTATGTTACCATTACACAATGTTCTTTCAAACAAAAGTTAAAAAAATAAACGTCAGCTGTCAAAATTGTTCAAATAATAAATACGTTGATATTTTTTTAACTTCAATTTGGAAAATCAGACTTCTAAGGGTTAATTTTGTACACGTGCTTCAAGATTATATTTCAATAGAAAGTAATGTATATATTAAAATAATAAATGTCATACAATTACGATCGAGCTCTGTTTAAATAATTTGTTGGAGTAAGGAACATCTGTCTAAAAAGTTTACAAATAATTTGATAGTATTCGTGATTCGACGAATCATCAGATGAGCGACACAGATAATAACATTAAGAACGTCACTTTTATTATGAAATATGTCAAAAAAATCATATTTATACTTTATACAAAACTTTAATTTCTAATTCGTGATCCGTTGGTTTCTGATTCGCCTTTTTCCATATACAATTTTTTCTGGCTCCAAGGGATCTGACAACTTGTCACTCTATTTATTCCACGTGCTTTGGGACGAAGTGTAAATGTATAATTCCGAGGCAAGGAAACCTTTTGAGTTAAACATTGTTGTCTGCTCTTTGTATATATACAAGGTGATTCCAGCAACTGGGACAAGCAAAAATTCATTTCCAAGCGTACGATAAAACTGATACCGAAAAAAGTTCGATCCCGCAACAGAGACTCCTCTTTGAAATGAAAAATGTTTTTGTTTCGATCCGCTTGCATTTGTTATTTAAATGAAATTATGCATCATTCCACATAAATTGACTTTTCCCATTGTTCTACGTATAAAACTATTATATTATGGTTATTCATATCTGATTATTCAAATTTCACTTTTTATCTATTTTCGAGCCAACATTAATTTTACAATGACTTTCATTTTGAATTGAATCGAGTTGATTATAATAATCGATAATCCATGTAATTCGAAAATATTACAATAGGTTTCCAAGTACGTAAATATGCCATAAATTGTTTCGTTTTTTCACACATCAATGTTTGTATATTTACAATGATGAGAGGAATCGATTTGTGTTAACAAATGGACGGTATTATTTATATAAACAAACGAAAATGTATATTGCATTTACACAGTGGTACCATGAATCGTACTCGACAAAACTTGCAATTGTACAGAATGAAATAATAATTTTTTAGCATTCAACATTTATTAATACATTTAAACCATTCCATCATACAAATCTAACGATACACTTGCATCGATTTTCATTGTGGACAGTTTCATTGAAAATTGCATTAAGACTAGATTGAAGAAAATTACGTTACAATTTCTTTGCAGCAAGTTTTATTAAAATTTCATTAAAATCGCTTCAGAATTTCATTGTAAAAAATCTCAGTAGAACTTCATTGTGAGCTGCATTTGAATTTCTATCCAGGAAATTCTATTGCAGACATATTTATGAGAAATTTTGTTGTAGACAACTTCATTAAAATCACATCAAAACTGTATTAGAAGAGCGCGTAATCAAATGGTAATCTTCTAACATTCAGCATTTATTAATACATTTATTTAAATATTTATAATCGTATTATTGTATTAAAATTATATTAGAATTGTATATAATGAAATGATAATTTTCTAACACACAATTTTAACAATTGTATAGTTTATTAACGCTTTCGAACTACATCGTAAAAAATAGTATTGGTTACATAATACGACCTTTTTCGAATTCCGATCTTTAAAATAATATCTGTGCCACTGAATAGATCGTAACTTTTAACAAGACACTCTGTAGTCGCACAGTTGGGACTCGCGCAGTCGTTAATTACACAACATGAATTGACGGCTGGCATGATTACCTTGTATAATGACGTTGATCAACAAGCGTCACGTTCGTTGTCACGTCACCGGTCGTTGTTCAGCGAATATTTGTGAAAAATTGCACGATCGAACGATCAGTTCGCTACTCTTTTTTACCAGGGGAACAATTACGCTGTAGTATGTGTGCCAGAGACGTGATTTCTTTACAAAAGTCTATTGTCTGTGTTTGTAACAAACACCGCGAGGGATCTTCCGTGTATCGGTTTGTTCAACGAATTCTATGCACTTCCTATTCCGCCAGGACGTTTATAACTCTCTACATCCATGCTCGGTGACGTTTACAACTGTAAAAGAAAGTAGCATCTAAGTAACATTTGCTTCGACGACACTTCAGTGAAAGCTTGAGACTAGTTACCACGGTTTACGATCGCATCGTGTTGAACCTGAACAAACGACGTTCCAGCATCTTTAAATTCTTAAAAATTTTACGTCTGATTCACGACGTCGTTATACTTCACACTTTCATGAACGACCCGAAGAATTACGCCACCGTTGCGGCACAAAAACACAGAATTTCTTCGCGAATTTTTTGGAACAATAACTTAAATACACCCGATGAATCTCACTTCAAAAAACCAAGAATATCAAATACCAAAAATTTCAGTAGAATCGCATTAAAATTTCATAATATTTCAATTAGTGTCGAATTTTCCTAAAGTTGCATTACAAATGCATTATAATTTCATTC
>NW_026534329.1:6750095-6796509 GCF_026225885.1 Hylaeus anthracinus | reverse complement strand
AAAATATGCCAACTGAATTTCATAAAAATTTCAGTAGAATTGCATTATAATTTCATACTATTTTAATTAGTGTTGAATTAAAACTTCCTTGTAGATAATTTCGTTAAAATTTCATCGTAGAAAATTTCATGATACTTTTAATTAGCGTCGAATTAAAATTTCCTTGCAGATAATTCCGTACGAATTTTATTGGAATTCCATGGAAGTGTTATTCGATGAAATGTCATTAGAGTTGCATTGCAAAGTTGCATCGAGACTGTTGATAAGTAATTGAAAATTCTGCACAGTTTAAACGGAGAAACGCAGTGTTCTACGAACACGCAGAAACGTCTAAAGAGTGCAGATTACTTAACGCAACGATTAATAATGGCAGCATAAAGCAATCTGAGCATTTGTAAGCGAACAACGTAAGCGCAATACCGTTTTGCTGTGCGAACGTGTGCGCGCGTGCACGAAGAATATAGTAGTTGCGAAAAGCTAAATGTATCAGTTCGCGAAGACGCAACGTCATCCGTGCCAGGGAAATTTCCTTTCTCCTTTGATCTCATTATCTATCTAAAACCGGTAACGCAGCCTGATCCCGTTCATATTGCTGATCCATTCAATCTAATGAATATTTATACGGATTTATTCGCTGTAATTATTACAAGAAATAATTTCTTTAATATTATCAAACATGAACGAGTGCGTGTCTTATTATTTGTACATGTGTGGAATCTCACGTGGAATCCGTCGATGTCCAATTAATTCTAATACTAAATTAGAGTCTCAACTATTTAACACGTTGGTCGCCACGTCACCCTAGAAAACAATTCACATTCGATAAAAGAATACGGTACAGAATGGAGTCGTTCCCTTTAAACCAGAATATGAATCATTCATCTCATCCATACGTTTAGTCTTCTTCCACGTCCATGAAGATAACTCTTCAACTACGGTAAAATCGAACTAGAAGAAGTACAACGATGTTATGGAAATTTTACCACTTCAATTGCACAGCTTTCCAGATATAGATTCCATCAATGTCGCAACACACGAATACTATTTCCGTATTGTTCTATAGTAGGTTCTATATATATCTACGAACTATAGCGTTTAACGATGGTCTCAGTAGACTGCGTCGACGAAGATGAAGATAGAACAGAAAATATTTTAAGGCGCAGACGTCGAATTTGATATATTAAAATTATCTACAATCTGTATGATAGTACGACTTTCATGAAAAACAATTATTTAAAGCAAGCAAGGTTCAATCTCTACTCCAAATGTATTTGTCGATCGTTATCGGTAATTGTTTACAAATAAAAAATAATTCTCCTCAGTCAATTACAAGCGATTAGTAAAGACAGTCAGATCTAAATCTGTTTTATTATAAACCCATCCATTTTTCAATTACGTCGAGAAGAGAAATAAAATATCTTTGTAAGGAAAATATAGATAGCGACGATGACAACAAGCCAAGAACCTTACACGCTATTCGGATAAAACCTATAAAAGAGTAAAAAACTATATTGTGTTTCTTGTAGTTTAAAATCTGACACTTAAAAACTTGCTAGTCAAAGTATGACGAGAATAACTTGGAGTTATGGATTGAACTTAGCTAATATTAACAATTCTAAATTGTGTAGCATACGAAGTTATGAATAAAACACATATCATGATCCAATAAAAATTAGTCATAGATGCTGGTTTTTTATTTCAAGTCGAAGAAAGCTTATCGTGTAATGGCTCCAGCATTGCTATTTTATTTTACAAAAATCTAAATAAAAATTATCATTTCTCTATTCAATATATGAATAACAAAACCCAGCAAGAAGATCTTCCATTAGGTGAATTAATGGTTCATTTCCATAACAAAAACGATTGAATAAAGCCATAATTTTCACGCGTCCGAGAAGTCCAACGCGATTAGTTTTGTTTCGTAGATGTAACGGGATACCGTGTCATGGATTGCGAAAGTTAAGGGGAAATAAAAAGTAAAACGAAAACGAAACACCGCGTGGGGCACGCAACGTGCGTTGGGAACGTGCTCTTGTAAACCGCGCGCGTTCTCGATGCACTACGTGTGTTCACTGCGACCTGCGCAACATGGAAATTGCGATCGATCGATCGACGATGCGACGACGCGGTACGTTTCAGGTGGACATTTAATTACGAAGTTGCCGTCTGTCGATGACATCGTCCCGATCGTGACGCAACCCTCGACGTAGATCGGCCACGTTCAAAAGACCGGAGGGAGCACGAGTGGCTCGAATGGAATTGCGACTGGAGGGAAGCTTCGTCGCGCATCAGGTGATTTCAACTTTCCGTACAAGATGACGCGTGGCTCCTATAACACTCCTATAACCCTCCTATAACACGGTACACTTAAACTGCGGTTTCCGCGGAGGAAACGACGAACCTCAGAATTAGAAGAAAATAGAATAATTCGTAACGAGTTATGCGTTTCTATAGGTTCAAATAGGAAGCCTACCTAGAACGATTCGAAAGAGAACATTTATGAACATTTATGAATTTTTTTGGGACCCTTTAAAGTTAATTTTTGAGGTAAGGAAGTGTGGTTGGATCTGTAATTAATAAATTGACACTCTTATTAAACCGTATATATTTTAATTAAAGGCATGAGAAACGATTGTGATAGAATATATAAGCAAATTGAAGAAATAAAATGTATACATATTCTTTAATTAATAAATTGACACTCTTATTAAACCGTATATATTTTAATTAAAGAGATGAGAAACGATTGTGAAAGAATATATAAGCAAATTGAAGAAATAAAATGTATACATATTGCACGTGGCAGACACAAGAAGAACAAAAAGACTTCAAAGGAGTGAATATTCATCACATGTGCCTTTATCGTCTGAACCACGGTTTTCAAAATCCGATCATTCTAAAAAACATATTTTTAATATACATAATACATAATTAATATACATAATTTAAAAAATTTTAATAGCAACGCTAAGTTCAATGAAGATGATTCTTGATTTTTTCGTTTCAGATAAACAGAACGCCTGGAATCGTGGCAATCACGAACATATATTTTGTTCAGGACAGACTTCATGAGATCGCTTGTACTACGTTTCATTTTGATTACTTTTACCTGGAAAAAAATTGTGTATATTCTTAAAATGTGATTAAATGTGTGTCCAAAACCCCTTTTAAAATCGCGGTGCCCAAGAATAAGGAGTCCAACAAGAACACGAAACGTAAAGTACGGGATTGGTCGTGTAGATAAAGCGTCGATCCGAGGATCGCGAGGACCCTAGTTTTCTTTTAGACTTCTACACCTTTATAAAAATTCCTTAAATATTTAAAACAGAAATATTCAAAAAGAATCTAAAAATTGACGCCCTGCACCAGAATGCACGTTAAGGGGTGTCAGAAGATTGAGCTTCAAGGTTGGAAGGAAGTTCGGATGCGCATCCAGCGATTTCGAGTTACTTCTTCGTTGATCGACCGGAATAAATCATTCCGACTGTTTTCGTTGCAAAGGCTCTGTGCGGCGCGGGCTACTATGACGGGAAGCTGACCTTTTGAATTAATTGACGTCTATTGTAACTTGTCCCGCATCCCTTGGCCGCTTAAGATTGCGAAATGATGCGCGGTCACGTAGATATGATGCTGCCGCCTGCAACAGGAAAATCACGAACTTTCTCGCGTGTCGGTAGTTTCAACTGCTCGAGACTCGTGGGAACTCGAAGACACCCTGGCTACCGTTTATCGCCGGGGTAACAATCGCAGCACGCCATTAGCAATCTAACGTGGCAGAAGCAGAGGTAAAAAAGTAACGGATATGCCTAAAATTTGTATACGAAAAAAAAAATATACATGTCGAATTGAGTGACCTCCTCCTTTTCGGAGTCGGTTAAAAATCGTTAACATTATTCGTCGTTCAGGCTATTTGATGTTTCGAAAACTATTGACATACTATGACACAATATTTTATTATAATATATAATTAATTGGATTATTATATATATTTTTTTATTTATTTATTGTTACATCAGCATGTACACCATTAGCGACCATTGCGAATTACATTTATTACACATCTATAAAATACATACGTGAGTCATTAATAATTTATACAAATAATTACTTGTGATTAGGTAACAAATTTCTTACATCTAACAATAATAATAATGAATAATTTAATTGTAGTGTCCTGTTTTTTTCTGGTTTATATTTCTTCTGATAATCTTGTTCTTTGTAAATATGAGCTTGTTTTTTGTTCTATATTCCATTTGTAATAATGCCTCATTCTTTTTGTGTGAAATATATATTAGGTCTACCGTGAAGTTCCGTCCGTTTTTATAATAATACAAAATAATGAATTTTTCATACCTTGAATAAATTTAATTGAATAATATAATTTTTATCATTATTTATGACATCATGATTGCAATTTTTATACCGTTATTAATGAATATGCGCATACTTGTTAAAAAGTTGTAACCGGAACGGACAGACCTTTCCGGTAATCCTAAAATATTACAGTATTAAATTTTTCATAAAATACATGTATCCAGCGCATTACGTGAATACGTCCTGCGTGTACCATTAATGATACACGTGTCCCGAATATCAAATTTAACACGTAATATAAACGATAAAAAAATGCGAGATCCTTAAATATTCAAACAAGTTGTCAATTTTATCAGTTTCTATTTGAATAAATTGAAATTCAATATAACAAAATACGAGATCCTTAAATATTCAAACAAGTTGTCAATTTTGTTAGTTTCTATTTAAATAAATTGAAATTTAATGTAACAAAATCCGAGATCCTTAAATATTCAAACAAGTTGTCAATTTTGTTAGTTTCTATTTAAATAAATTGAAATTTAATGTAACAAAATCCGAGATCCTTAAATATTCAAACAAGTTGCCAATTTCATCAGTTTCTATTTGAATAAATTGAAATTCAATATAACAAAATCCGAGATCCTTAAATATTTAAACAAGATGTCAATTATCTTAATTTCTATTTGAATAAATTGAAATTTAATGTAAAATAATACGATTATTCCATTATCCGAACAAACTGATGTTCGTCACTCAATTAGATCATATACGAGAGACTCTACTGTATTATTTTCGCACGACAGTAAACGCGCCGAAGTGTAAGACCTGATAAGAAGCTTCGTCTTGCTCGTCCGATAATTACAGGGAAACTGTAACGGAGTAATTTCTTCTCTCCTAATGCGCCCCGTTCGTTCAGATGAATTGTGATCTCTGCTTTCATAAACGAAAAGGTTAAACTGCACAACGGATAGCGAAGTAAAAGGATCACCTTGGAAATTTTCACAGATAATTCCTGGGACCATACTCTGTGATTATAAAAGATTTGTTTAATAGCCCGTTGGAGACCTTGAGTCTATGAAAACGGCTGACCTATCTTTCTCCCATCTGTCTTCTAGGAATGTGTACGATACAAAGGTAAATTATCAACCATTTAAATTTGTCACAAAGAAAACGACTGATTCACGCCTGACATGCGTGCGCGCAACAAAGCCGTCGAAATGATACGGAAGCGTAAGCATTATCGATCATAATTAGTAGACTGCGTATCTTTATGCATATAAGAAGGATTGAAAGTAATGTTCATGTTATAATATTTTTGCAGAATATAATAAATTTCTATTTAGGTTCAATTTTTGTAGGGACGTTCGCGAAGATTTTACTTTGCATAAAGATCCGCAGTCTAATAATTAGCAAGGCGTAAAAAAAAAAACTAACGGATATAAATAACTTCCTAACGAACAAGTTAAAGTATGTAGCATAACGAACAAGCATAAGTATGTTAATACTTTTATCTCGACGAGATCTTGACGAGATTTTTACAAGATTGCCAATACAGTTCAAAATGTGCAAACATTCTCGGAATAATAATAATCTTTAAAATGCATTAAATATGTACATCTCCGAATTAATTGAATATTTACAATGCATATAGTAGCATTCAGTCTTCGATTAAATATTAATAAAAATCACGGTTTAGATAATAGAGAATTTGGGTAATAGAGTTTTGGATAATCGAGGTTCTGCTATACTCCTTGAAAACAAAATTAGATTCTCGTTCAAATGTTGAAATAAAATATTAAGCGTTTTAAAAGAATCAAAGATAACCTTGATATCTCTGCACTATTTTCTTGTAAGGAGGACAATAATAATACACGACGGAAAAGTGTCGTAATCGTCACTGAAATATACACGAAGTTCCCTACAATTGATTGTTCTGGCGACCATCGCCAAGGTAAGTGGATATAAAAGGTAGAAGTCTACATCCTAGACGCGTTGACAATATTAATGATTGCATGCTTTACAGTTCGTAACACATTACCTCGCCTGTCATGCGATGACGTATAAGTATACGTATGCTCGTGAAACACGTGATGCGTACACGTACAATAACTACTACTTAATTACAAATATACCTGATACTATCATTGATCATCGTATGTCAGGAAAAAGGATTCTTTTCTAGTTTAAAGATTTACTATTAATGGTAATACAAATTTTACTACGGACATACAAATACAAATATAATACAAATATAATACAAATTGTATTACGGAAATAAACAAATTAAATAAATAAATACATACGTAAATGCTAAGAATGCATATAAAAATAAAATACGAGAATAAAGGAGAAATAGAAATGCAAGATGATACTTTTTCTTTTACACGAACAAAAATTAACTGATTCAATTAATCTATTTAAATTTGTTTACGTAGTTCTCATAAATATGAAGTAACTCGCGCGGTTTAATTTGATCAAACTTTCCTACACGATGAAACAAATTAATAGAAATACGAATTTCAACAAATACCATCTTGACATTTTAGAAGTTCAACGGAAATAACACAGGAAAGTAATTAAATGTTTTCATCCATTTTTCGAATAAATCTTTTCAAGTCGTCGCTCTTCATTAATCGCACCGTTGTAGGTACGTTTGTCGATTGCTCTTATTGTCGTTATTTTGCGATGTAAAAGTCCCGGTTCATTAATGCCTAACGTAATATTTTTCTCGTGTATTTCATTTCAAAGCGGGAATTCATGTGGGACAACAAGTTTTCCTTCTTTGGTGTATCAAATATTACTTTCATATGTTCTTACACTAATTCTGGGACACCCTGTATATAGAAAGCGTATATATAGAAATCAATATTGAAATTATAAAATACTTTTATATATTTCCTCTTTCATAAATGGACTGCTACTATTTCATTCTTTATTTTTATTTCACTTTATTTAACGTTGCAGATGAACACATTTAGTTAATATAACCGCCTACTTGTTTCGATCTGCAGATACACACGATATTGAGATTCATTCTCGTTTCGTGGCAAGAAGTTTTCAAATAGACAATACATATGTAACTTAATGATAGCTTCGAACAAAGAAACACACAGTCCGGATGCGGAAAGCAATGGATTAAGAATATTACATAATTCCAAACTTTCTGAAATAACAATCTGTTTCTAAACTCATCTGAAAAATAGTACACGTTGCATAAGGATTTCGCTCGTCGAGAAGAACCGATAGTTTAAATAGATAAAAGACGAGGGGGGGGGGGGGCGAGAAAATTACCTACGTTGCCAATCTTTGGTTCTCGAAGCTACATTTCCATTAGTGCCATTACATCCATATTACGATATCAGATAGAACTCGTTATACGATTTCGTACTAATTGCTTCAGAGATTCGGTATCTCTTTATCAAATACACGAATTCCTTTACGTTTCAAAGCCCAAATCTAAATTATTGCAAGGCTGCGAGAATTTCTAATGCAAGCATAAACGCGTTGTAAAAAAATAGAAATAGTACAACTGAAGGATACATTGGAGGATGGAATCGCAAATCTTACATAAGTTATTACGAAATAAATAATTAGAATGTTTCATAATTAGTAATGCGTATCAATTTATTTTTTGATCATTATGATAATCAATTAATTACGTGATGGGGATTGGTTATTAACAAACAAATTTTATCCATAGTAATTTAATATAATTTTTGCACATTTATGCTACACGCGAATTAAAATAATTATAATTAATTTTTCTTTATAAACGATATCAAGATTTACTTAACATCTGATCCATACGTCAATGTTATGCACGAAAAGTTCATATTTAGTCAACGAAAGAACTTAACAAGCATAATTACTATTACTTCGAGATAAAAGTTGTTCTTTAATTAACTCTTGTCCAGTCTAACAGATTCTCGACAACTAGATGAAGACCATTTATCACGTTTTACAGTTTTTGTACAAGATTAATTTATCAAACAAACTTTTAAAGCTGCAACACGAGGTAGTACTTTAAATTATTATTTATAAATACGAAAACATATAATTTTAATGTACATTAAACCCCAATCTATTAGAAACAAATTCAAAAGAGAATATAATACTTTAATTGTAAATTTAGAGAATAATATGTTACTGCGTTGCATCACAAATGTGTTAGCTAGTTATAACTATCGTCGAATAATTGAATGTTTCAAGTCATCTCGAGCTTAAAAACCCATCCGATTTAGATCCGAGTAAACCAGGCAATAGGTCCTGCCACGTCCATCTATTAGAAAATCATTCGGTCAAGAACTACCTGGCTACTCGATCGAATGCGCACCGTCATGCACACATCGCATACAATGTTCATTTAATGAATCTTTTTCCAAAGGTACGAGCAATTGATTACTTAAGAAATTGACACATGATTGACTTGTTAATCTCCCGTCAAGGAAAACAAGGAATCATCAAACATTGCGTATAAACAGCTCAATAGAATCAATTATGGTAGGCTCGGTTTGCGATTACGAATTCTTGCAGCATGGAAATGATTGTAATCCAAGAATAAACGCAATTAGAACATGAGTTTTCTCCAACACGCCTAAACGATGATAATAATTCCGTTCATCTCACATTCTGTCTGTAACGAAATTCAATTAAAAAATTTATTTATTTATTTATTTATTCGTCTCATCGAGAAGATGGGAAGACGGTCTTTAAATTTCACAAAAGTTACGTAAAGATCAACTATTCGATTAAGTGAAAATGAGACAAAAAAGAACACAACATATTTACACTAATAGAGCAGAATGGCGAATTGTGTAACATTTCTTTCTATACGATACCTCGGAGTATTTCGTTAAAATTGTAGGTAATATAAATTAAATCTTACCTCTTAAGCCTTGTAGTTTCAATTTATTAGTTGTAAATGAAATGTATATCCGCTTATAGTGAATTACTGTTTTTTGCGGCGAGAAACAATCGTTATGAAACAGCTTATGGAAAAAGTGATGATCGCGAGGCTTCTATTCCTCGGCGTTTCTTTTCTTTTTCTGCGTAAGAATAACGGTGAATTTGAATTAGAATGCGAAATTATTTCGTCAAGTGAAACGAAGGATCTCGATTAAAAATATGGAGATTTATATTATATAATAGATCCGAGAAGTTGCGATGCTAGATCTCATAATTTTGTACAAATTTCTTAAATTCGTATTAATTGCACCTACGAATTAAAAGTGTTATGTACTACAGGAAAATCACTTTAGATAACTAATCGATGGTAACATGGTTAAATGAATAAAGTATATGTATAGATATCATTTATAAGGATTTTAATGTAAATATTTTTACATTCCTCTTCCTTTCGATTACATATGATTACGTATATATCATTATGAGATACTTCTAGCGAGCAATTAAATATGGAAAACAAAATTTCTCGTATTTCTTGCAAGATAATGAAAATATAAATCTTTAGTTTGATAATACGATTAAACGTAAGTAATACTTTCTGGGCCAATACTTTATTTTCTATGATTTCTACACATCTCTTGCTGCACATCTTCCGCAAATCGATAAGTCGATTACAACGATCAATAGAGACTTTATTTCATGATTTTCAATAATTTCATATAATTGATTCACGTTAAATGTCTTATTCTGTTTGCTCCTTTCTCCACATCATTCCAAAGTGTATCTTACAGGATTGAGGTCGGAAGGTTGAGCCGGTCATACTCGTTACCTTAACTCGATACTCGATTGAAAATTGCTTTTCCACGCACGAACCGCGATTCGGCTGATTACATGAATGAAAAATCCTGTCTTCCGGCAGAATATTGCCAGGGAACGGAAGTAAATATCTACATAGACGTGCTAATTTATGATTCCATTTAGCTGACAAATGGACCAAGACCATTCATAGTAGCTGGATTCTAATCTATCGCAAATCACCATAAACCTTGCAGACACTTTTCATTAAATTACCTGCTTGTTCGATTTCGCACGTATTTTCATCGAAGTCGAAACGATTAAATATCGAAACGTATTAAGCGGATATTTATGAAAATGATTATATCTTTACATACATAAATTGAGAACAAAAACTTGAATTAAAGTATGTTTCGACTTCTAAATGCTGTAACGTGTGCTTTATTTTGTATATTTCATATAATCATCCATTTGTGCACATCTTTGAATATTTTTATTAGCGATAAATTTACTTTTATTTAACTCGTTTCATACGTCGTTTTATTTGATAATCAAGTATCAAATATTCAAGATTTAATTTCAACCCATAAATTATTCTAACATTGTTCTCGAGTTCAATCGGTATGCTTAGCACGATCTTGCTTTGCGATTTTTTGCTGGTTAAGAATGTTTTTTACGAGTATCACGTTCGTTCGACTGAAATTCCCTGAAATAATATTGAACGGTGGAAACATTGATTTTTACTCGACATGTGATTATACATATTTCAGCGCGTGCATGTATCAATAGCAGTTTTAAACAGATTTTAGGGCTTATGATAATTTAGTAGAAACATTACAAATTTCCAATACTTCGGAAAGCTTTAAATTTACATGGAGTAATTCCAAAATTTATCGCGCATCTGATTTTACACCGATGCTATCAATTTGAATTATTTCATGCAAAAATGGAACACGTGCTAAATGTAGTAAAATATATACTGTGTAAAAATGTAAATAAAATATATATACTGTGTATATATAAATATATATATAAATATACATTTTCCGAGACTATAACAAAACAATTGTCAACGTTGATTTTCCTTCGTTATGATTTCAATAATGAAAAATACTTCACAAATTTGTCCGATTGGTTCGATTTTCCTCATTACTCTCTAATCACGTAACAGAAGAAAACTGGCGTAGAAATGTCGAAAGATGAGACAAAAACAACATGGTCGTTAAAAGGCATAATTATGAGCCATTTTCCAAAACAACACTCAATCCACTATTACATATTCATGTTTTGGGTTACTTAAAAAATGGAACAGGATTAATCTAACGTATCCTAGGATCAATTACGATGTGCCTCAACAAACCGTCAATAATAATTATGTAACCCATATCCATTATGTAGAATAAATCATAATCACGACGAAAAAAATCTACAAACAAGAAACGTCGAAATATAGAAGAATAATAAACACTGGAACATTCGGCCAGTGAAGAATCCAGCTGCAATACCGGCGTGAATCATTCTATACTCGGATACAATCGATCATTTCGACAACCGAGATACGCATAATAATCGGCGTTCTAATGTAATTCAATTGTATTTCTGCCCAACTCTGCTCGAAATGCGTGGCATTGCGTCGTGGACGAGAGCAGAGTTATGACGCAACCTAATACCTATCGAAATACACGCACAGGTCGGTGACGGGTATCCCTTTCGGTCTACCGCGCGCAGTGATTTGCATTAGCGGAACAATGGGATTCGCGACGGCAAGGAAATTCCACGAAGACGCGTGCTACATGAAAAAGCGAAGAGATCGCCGCGGCGTTCCCGTTTTCGGCGCGACGCGATTTCCATTTCGCGCGGGCAGATGCGCTAGGACACCGAGAAGAAGGGAGATGGAAAGGAGGATAGATCAGCGTAGGGTAGGAAAAAGCGAAAGTCACGTCAGACCAATCGGAGCCGAGGCAGACGCGGTGCATTGTGCGCTTCTTTGCTCTAGATAATTAATATCCGTGGTCGGTCGTTTTCTGCAGCCGTGCGGTGCATCGCGGTATCGTCTCCGCGGCGTCGATTGCCACATTTTCCCGTCGAGCTAATTGATTAAAGGGATTATTATTACGACGCCGAGCAGGATGCGCCGTCGGCTGGCTTACGGCCGATTTCCTCGGCTCGTCATCGCCGATCACTGAGAGCCGCGTGTGGCAATACCTGATTTTTCCACCCTTTTGTTTCTCTCGCTACAACGCGCACTGTTAAACATTTTCTGTTAAACTAAACGCGATGTCCCAAACGGTCCAGCAATATTTTTACGCTAATTTAATGTATCATGCTTCCGTCAATCGATAACACGTGCTCCATGTTAAATTGATTGACACGAAATGTTAGTAACTTTAACAGTCTTTGTGTGCAAGTTTAACAACTTTGTAGCGTTAAATTTTACTTGGGAAATGTGTTAAATCTATATTCTTTTTATGTTATATTAGAACGTAACTATTCGTTACATAATGACACAGGTATCTCGTTAAAAAATTAGCACAAATAGTTAGTAACTTTAACATAATTATTATGTTAATTACTTAGAAAACTCTACAATTATTCCGGTATCGTTTAAAGTGACAATTGAGGGGTGTTCATCAATAAGGAAGAAGCTCCTTTTTATAAATTTGTAGGGAATTAAAAAAAGGATGTAAAATTCAGATGTTTGGAATTTTCTTACTTTTTCATTTTCATATCATAATATAGATACTTAATTATGAAATTATTAGGATTCCATTCTTCTGTGCGGAGCTGTCTCCTTATTGCATCACGAAAAAAAGGAATTTCTGTAAATCCGTGATTATGTTCTAACTTCAAAACCGTAAAAAAGTGGAGCTGCCTCGTTTATTGCAGCACACTCCTAAATTTTTTAAAATTTGTCAACGATACGACCTTTACCTTGTAGTACACCTTCGATCAGCTGTTCTCCAACTAATATCCACCTGGTCCATGCGTACTGGGTACACGTAGCATTAGGGCCTAAAATAATACCGTTGCTTTCTTTCGTTCTAACGATAGAAATTTGCAAGAATGATATAAATTTTCATTAAAAAAAAAATAGTGCAATTATTGAATGCACATGCCCCAATGCATTTATATAAATAATGTGGTTCTATCGTACAAATACTCCGTAAACCATTTTTCTTTCTCTTTTAACAATTATTTCTAGAGCACTAATAACGGAGTTACGACTTGTTACACTTATTTGGTTTACCTCGAACACTATACTAATTTGAATATACAAAATACGTTCGTACGATAAATGCATAGTTTAAATGAAACATTCGATATAATATATCGATAAATATTAAATATAATACAATTAAATTAAATGTATAATTAAATATAAAATAATTCGTTTACGAGATATTATTCAGTTTATACAAAATACATATACATTTTCACTAAAAAACTTAATGCACCTTCAGAATTTCTTCATTTTCCCCAAGCAATTGATATCCCTGGCACGACTAATGCGGCGCCCCCAAATTGCCCAGTGGAAAAACGTAAAAATTTCCTACCACTTCGCGCGACATCATCGCGAACCGTGCTCGTTGTAACGCGGAATATCTTTTTATTTTTCTGACATGATTGTCCACTGTTGCGACAGCCAATCAATGGCCAACGCGACGATAAACACATTCGAATCTGGGCCAGACTATTCATATTACCGCGAAGTTGTCATACCGGGCGCATCTCAGCAACTGTTGCGCGCCAGCATTAGCCACGTTATTGCTACACGGGCAATAATAAATCGTCGATTTAGCAACGTCCTTTCAGCAATCAGTGAGAGCGCGCTAGCTGTTGGGAGTATTCCGTGGACATCGCCGGTGTGTATCGATACAAGACAGGGAAGAAATGGCACAGTGATCCTTCGAACAGTTTCGTGTTTTCCTGAGATACGGAATTATGTATGGCGGCGGGCACTTACAAATAGTTACTTTCGATATGTGTAGTAATTCAAATATCCCCTAAACGATTCACTTTTCGACATAGGTCAGTACTTTTTTATGAAGAATGCTTAGCTGCATCGCTTGATGCGTAAAGATGTACCTCATTCTATTAAAAAAGAAAAAAACAAAGTTGACCTTCATATATATCATATCATATATACGACGCGTCCATCTACGGAAAAATTAATAATAGCGGAATATGTCCCACTCGATACCATTTAAGTTTTCTATGAAACATTTTTCGTCACATGCTACAATACCGAAGTCATCAAGATGTCAAAATCACCCGAGACACCCTGTATATGACTGCGAATTTTTATGTATTTATAGGGAATTGCAAGGAACTACAAAATGCGTTCAGTGTAAAATAATATGACAAAATATTGTGAGTTCATGTTATAATATTAGCCGAGTAAAATACGATTTTATTTAAGTTCAATTTTTGTAGGTACGTTTGTAAAGGTTTTATTTTGCTAGGACGCGCAGGCTAATTATTATGATATCAATGCTATCTGTGATGTATTTTGTAATAGTGATTATCGAGAAGAAACTCTTTTTCTGAGAGCAGATTTTCTTTTAGTGTTGACTTTACAGCTGATAAATGTTATTGAATCTAAATAACACTTTTTGTATTATGAAACAATCTTAATACAGATTTTTACTAAAATGTTTTTAGCCGACGTTTATCTATCGTGGAGGAGACAGTCACTTTGTTACAATATTTTAGATACAATTACTTATATAATTAGTTTGTATATAATTACTTTGCTATAATTATAAGTTTGATGACTCAAAACCAGGGGACAACACTTTATGTTCTATAATAAAAAACGCATTTATTAAAATTGTAAAAAAGTGATTCCTTTTACAAAATCATAAGAGAACATCAAGTTAAAACTTATTACAGCTAGAACTACCAACTATTAGGAAGTTGTTTCAAATTAACCCCCGAACCACCCCTTTCAAGGACTTCCAACATTTTTGGGACACCCTGTAGTTTCGTATTGCACTAATTGTTCCCCGAAACTGTGACGAAAGCATTATTTATTAGTGATCGAGTGATTTTTCAAACAAGTTCGAAATGAATCAAATCAACCAACTTGATAGTTTGAAATTCTCTACGGAACGAAGTGGATTAATTGAATGTTTACTTTTTATAGTCGTTAAAATTCGTACTATAATCATTCGTGAGAACTGTGTCGAGTTTCTTTTCTCTAAACAGTGCCGTGAGCCCGAGAAGGTTGATAATCGTCTTCTAAGTTGTGTTTCTTCTAATCTATTGCCAAATATTCGCAGCGCACCGTGGCTGGCTTTACGGGACGATGATTAAGCATCACTGCCATATTTGGTCGCGCATGAATTTTGTTTTCTGCGTTTTAGTTCGCCGCCCGTGGAAGTAGACGGTTGTGGGAATGGCGCACGGTGCGCAGTTCCATTCAACGATTCGATCACGTCGCGAGATAAATTCGCTGATTTCATCTCTCCGCGAGATGAATTTCATATATATATAATAAATTAATTAATGAGAGTGTATACGAGTGTGCACTATACGAGAAACAAAATGTATCATTCAAGTTGTAATTATGATTATCCAAGTAAATGAAAAATTGTTTAACAACTTTTATTGTATGTTTTGTATCGTTATCGATAGATATAATCTTTTGGCAATTATTTTACTGTAAATGGCAAAAGAATATTTTTAGCAATATTTAAGTAAACAAAATGACCCATCAATACATATTTTTGATATTACTAATAAGTCCAATACCATTAAAGGGATAAAGTAAGTAGGATTTTTTAAAAAACTTGAAGATTCAATTTTTGATATGCTTTTTAACATTAAGATCCAAAATTTCGTGATCTTTGGCGACCACCTTTTTATGAAAAAAAGAAACGGTTTAATATTTTTCAAAAATATCGCCGGAACTAGGATTTCTTAAAAATCTTGAAAATTCATTTTTTTATATGTTTTTAAACATTAAGACTCAAAGTTTCATGATCTTTTGCGACTACTTTTTCATGAAAAAGAAAAAGGTTTAATGTTTTTCAAAACTCCTAGCTGAAGCGATAGCCATCCACCTAGAGATTAACATGCAATTTGTGTTTTTTATTTCAGATTAGTCTGCCGGAATCATGGACACCGTTCACCTACCTTTCTTTACATGGGTTCCATACGAGCGATAAATCTCGCAATCCACGTTATATTTTTGCTTAAAGAAATTCATAGTTACAGTTAAAGGCTGAATAAATATATAGTAAAAATTTGGAAGCTCTGTGTTTTTTCATTTTGCTGTAAAAAAATTCCGAGAAAACCTTAAAGAAACGGCCATCACCAACCGCCGTACTATGGAATATTCGACGCAATCGGTGCCTGAGTCGACGAATGTGTCGTCGATAAGATTGCGCAACAGGGACAATATATCATACCACCCTTCCAATTTGCAACGTCTAACCAGGCGAATAGATTTACACCGTGCAGATGCAATCGCGCGGCGTAGATCATCGGCGCAACGATCGAGTAAGAGGGTGAAACGTTTGAGCGATCGACAATAATGCGCCGATTTACTAGATCGCACGATGCTCCTTCGCTCCAACGGAACATCCAGCTGTATCTGTATTCGATCGACGATACCGTCATTTTCGCGAACGGCTAACGCGCATGTAGGCAGATCGTGTCCTCGGCCTAGAAATCATGCTCGTCGTCATCCGTGCTCCGTATATCGCAATGGGTCAGAGCGAAAACGTGTTCCGGGCAAGTGCTTGCTTAAGTAGCGGCATTAGTCGTGCGCACTCGTACAGCCTGTAACCGCTTAATCCTAATTTAGCTGAACTAAGGCTTAACGATTATACCTTTGTCGGTTGCGTAAAAAAACGTGGTGTAACCACCGCTTGGCTTGTCGCTCGCTAATTTATGTTTATCGCCCCGATGGGTCCGGCTATGTTTATTAAAATCAATTAACCCCTTTTCGCTCGATTAATTAACTTACAGGCAATGCAACCCCTGGGCAAAAGGTCTTCGGCTAAAACCGATGGTACGAAATTGTACGAAATTATTGCAATTTTTTTGATGCAAAATACTATTAATAATAGTTTATTTACGGGTAAGGTGTCCTTGGTATCAAATACGATACGATAACAATCAGAGAAAATGGAGATAATCGCTGCGTGTCATTATGTACCGTGTTGATTAGAATGTTTTTGGACGATTTGAAGTCGTGAAGTTGTAATCGGATAGTTGTATTTACTATTCAAGAGAAAATAAATGAGAGAGTACAATGATGCTTGAAAAAAAGTATTAGATCGGCGAAAGTCCTCGAAAAATTGAGATTAGAAGTAACGTCAAATAAATTTGTTTATAATGGATAACGCAACATTCATACGCAACGTAAATACAATCATATTTTTATAATTGAAAATGCAGAGCGTTCCCTTACGGATACTTTTATTACTGATACATTCAAAGCACGCTTCTGACACGTAGGTGTTCAAAATTTGACCAGTTACCTTTCGAATGCAGCAGTACCGAAACCTCGAGTCATTGGAGTGTTCATTGAATTCTCAATGGCTCATTTCATTCCTACGTAAAATGCTCAAAGGAGCTACATTCGAAGGTAAAACTAAATTACGTAAGTAGATCGGCAGCAAATCACTATTCTTATGAATAATGCGCTATCGGAAACCATTGTTTCCCTTTAATGATAAAAATCAGTTGAGCTGTAATGCCCAGTGCAAACATTTTATATTGGGAACCATTCTAAACTCGAGAATTCCAAAAGTATGATTAATTAGAAAAATATTATACAATTTTCTTTGATCGATATTTTTTTTTTTTTTTTTTTTTTTTTTTTTTTTAATGGACGTTTGGTCGAATCAACTTCTGAGTCATTAGCGACCGGGACTTACAACTTAGATTTCTCTGTAGAGGTTAGTTTCTTTGAGGAATCTTAGTGTATTTGGTAATGGGATTTATTTTAAACTTTTTTGATTCGGTCTTTTTTGATTCGGTTTTTTTTTAACAAATATTCATGAGTTATTTTAGAGCGATCCGTTCTCAGTCTGCTTGCAATACATGGTTGTGTACATGGTTTGTTTAATTTGCGCGCGTCAGAAAAGAATGCATTGTGGCGCTAGAAAACAAAAGCCGATTCTGTAAGAGCTTCCAGCTCGGTACGCGAAGCAATCGACACCGAACGTGCGTAATAAAGGCGTCACGATTTTAACCGAGTTCTGTTTTTCCTGGAATGTCCAATCAATCTTCCAACATCTTTCCCACATTTAAAAATATAACAGCTTGTTCGTGGAATGGATAACAAAGTATTAATTATCATAGTAAAAAACCAATTGATAGTCTACCAATAATACTACTACTACCTAATAGTCTAAACAATGTTCGAAGGTTACAATCACGAAAAAGTTCAACCTGTAAAACGTGCCAGACGAAAGCAGCTCGACTAACCAACCGTTCTTGTACTCGGACAAATCCAAGCTTGTCTTATTGTCAGAAATAAAAAAAAACGCTAAGGAGAGGGTTTTCATCGGAAAGGACACGCTTTGAAAAGTTCACGTCCAACGAGTACAATTGTTACGAAAGGACGCGATAAATAATCTACATAAATGTTTTATAAAATGACGAAACGTCGAATAACTCGTACGCGGTAAATATGCAAGTCCGCGCCTCGGGTGATCGTTACCATCATCATCCACGATCGCTCTTCCATCAGCTATGACATCAAGGCCGCGTTTGCCGCAATTTATCATAACGAGAGCGTAAAGTTCGTGACGCTAGAGGAAAGAAAAATGAAAAAGGGACAAGTAGCCGAAGATGAAAACGTGGGGAAAAAATAACTGCAATCGGGTTATTTTATTATAAATCTCCATAGATTGCGTGGACTGAACGGTTTCATGATTATCTAAACGATGAAAGACTGTTAGGCTACGCTAGTGCTAGAAACGGATTCCAAGATTAAGACATACGTTGTAGAAAACTTCGTTTACACATTGTTAGGGGTCATGGCTTAGGTACGTCTAAGCTAAGACATTAAGTAACTCGATTTAATTTAATGTTAAGTAACGCACAACGTTATGACATAATTGTTCTTACCGAAACATGGGTAACTGAGAGCATTTCATATGTCGAGTTAGGACTCGTATGATATGAAAATCTAGGTTTATCAGTCAATTAGAAACAATACAGGAAAATATTGTGCAATTATTTGTAAATGAAGGTTTTGGTTCATATTGCCTCGGTAATGGAACCGTTAGGTTGGCGCATATGAAATGTATGTACAAATGAAACTTTAACCATACTAAATATTCGACAGGGTTATGATACAATGTATGTTGAAATAAGAATATTTAATGTGATTAAACATGTTATATATGAAAAAAGTTTGATTTTTAACGAACACTAATATTTAACAGTATTTATTTATAATAATTCCGCGAAAATATGTTTCGTTCCACTAGTGCATTGGAGTATAAAATCCTGTAGAATTTTTCTATTACATCTTTACTCTATTTCGTACCGTTACAAAGTTACGTCAAAAATGATCTGTAAGGGTTGATATCACCCCATCAGAGTGAATTTCAGTCGAAACAAAAAATTATTCTTGGCATACTTCGATATACTCTACATTCCCACATTCGAATAAGAATTTTCGAGTTCGAATGCTTCCTTTGTGAAATATAGAGACAAAACAGATACTCGTTCGCAAATATTTAGTAAATCTGACACGCCAACATGCAATTCCCATAACGCCGTAATAACCGTGAAACATATCCTCTTGGACTGCTCTAAACACCTGCAATTTCGAATTAAAGATCACATTGAACCTACCGTATGTGGAAACTTCAACAGTACAGAACAAACATATCAAGTCGTCTCTTTCATTAAAAGTACTCTTCACTACGTAACAAGATTAACGTCAGACCTAATCCAGACCTAACCACTTTACATTTTCCGTTCCTAACAGTCGAATAACTATTTAATATTAGGCGGACTGGAAAATAATATCGTTTTTGCAATGTTAAATACTTGTTTATCACTCATCAGCTCATCGACTTTTATCGATCTGACATTGAAAATTTATATACTAGCTGGCAAAAGGCTGTTGATAACGAGGCCGATTACATAATTGATTAAAAATAGAAATTTATTAAAAATTTGTTTGAATTTAATGTAAAGATAACGATACTATTTTCCAGTCTACCTAATATGTCGATGCTACATTAAATTTGTACAAAAAAAAAGAAATAATATTTACCATTTATTTATAAAAAAAAACAACTATCCATGATTCACAGAGTGTGCTCAATTTAATTCCCTTTAACATTGAATCTTGTTAAATAAATTGTCGCGTTTCAGAAAGATTATGTCAGACCTCTTTGCATTTTCCGTTCCTAACAGACTGCGGATCTTTATCCAAAATAAAATCTTTGCGAACGTGCCTACAACAATTGAACCTAAACAGCAATTTATTTTATTCTGCAAATATTATAACGTGAACTTTACTTTCAATCTTTGTTATATTTCTGCAAATTGTTTGCATTTTGTAGTTATTTGCACGTTCAAATTTTCTATAAATGCACAAAGATCCGCAAGTCTACTAATAACTATTTAATACGTCGATGATACGTTAAATCTATACACAAAAAAGAAAAAAAAAACTTACCATTTATTTACAAAAGAAACAGCCATCGGTGATTCACAGAGTGTGCTCAGTTTAATTCCCTTTAACACGTTGACTGCCAGATAAATATTCTTGAAAATTTCTGCTAGGATTAAATATTATTTAAACTATTTGAAACTACACAATCAAACGTTTATCGCGGTATTTATTTTTGTAACTTCGTCAAAATTCATGAATTTCATACAAATTCATTTCCTATCATGCTTGACTTTCAAAATTAATTTTTTCACTTCTTCAGTGAAAAGCACTGTCACCCATATATGGGTGACGTGGCGATCAACGTGTTAACATTGAATCTTGTTACGTACATCGTCGCGTTTGAGAAAGATAATGTCAAAGTAGATTTTCTTTCATATCCCTATTTATTTTTCGAATAGATTTTTTAGAAGCTCTATACCGGAGACCCTTTTCACATTCTGACCAGGGTCAACAACAACGCATCTCCTGTCGATCCTCCGAGATCCGAGATCCCCTCCTGCGCGATTCTCCCCCCCTGTGATTCACCCCACACTCGCCCCCCTTCGTTCACCAAGATGTCTCGCCTGCCTGGTAGCATCCTCTTGCACTCCCGCGAAGACTTTCTCCGAAAGACGGCCAACTATATAAGCGAGATCGACGGTGTTTGAAGCACGTTAGACGAAATCTCACGGATGCGTCGAGCAGGCCACGTCGGCTCCGCGCCTACACATTAATCGTAAAGTTTGACATCGTTACCTCGAATAAATTCCCATCCAACGTAAACACGCGCGATCGTACCGAGAACGTCCTCTCGGGGTGGAAGGAGAGTTCGTGCATGTGAATAAGCGTCGGCCGCACTTAGAAGCTTCGTCGACCGACCCACATCAGGGAGCATGAGGCCCGCGAAAAGCTGGGCCCCCCTGGCAGCGACCGTGCTCGCCACGGCTCTGCTCCTGCAGCCAATCCACGCCGAGGGTAAGGAATTACAAATTAACGCTCCTCATCCCTTCAACGAGTGAGTAGCTCGGGTCGCGGGACGACATCAACCCTTTCAGTGCTGAACTGACCGATCGGTGTAGTTCACGGACCGTGTGGTTACGATTCGAACTGTTAGAAATTGTATTTTTATAAACTTTATTTTCTGAAGAATTACAACGTATATAATAATGTTAAAGGAAAGGTGTCCGAAATTCACGACGACCCTTACCATTTGACTTGTTTCTACGGACTGGGGATCGTTGCTTTCTGTCCCTGCTAGGACCCCACCCCTCTTCTGCTTTAAGGAAAAACAGACCCTTTTCCTCAAGGCCCGAAAGCGGCAATCGTTGCATTCCAACACGAACATTAATTATATCATGAAAGAATATTATATTAGATTGTCCGGAAAGTTCGTGGCAATTTCTAAGAAAACTTCAAAAACACGTTTGAATTTCAATATATATTTATTGAATTACATAGGTGCCATTTTGTTCCACAACCTTTCCAACTTTTAAGGGTACGCGTGTTATTTGTTTTCAACCACTTCGATATATTCAGACCTGTACCACCTACCAAAATTCGTCATGGACTTTCCGAATAACCCTATAATAGGAGACGTGTTTCGGGAATGAACTAACGTGTAGTCTTGGAAAATGGTAACATGGAAGAAGTCTTCGAGTTTTCCGTGGATGTTTCCAAATAAATTTTTCGTTATATGTTATATTTAATGTAATTTAATTTTATATAATTGTATAAGAAATTTGTCTATCCAGAAGTTCGTTTGGAGACGTTGGATAGCTATTGTTCTCTTATGTGCCAATGTAATAAGTTTTGTAATAATATTGTCGTATTATGGTCATTAAAAAAGTTTTAAGAGAATGTATATGTATGTGTGAGTGGAAAAGTTGAATTACATTTATTTGGAAACATCAACTCCGCCGTTTAATTTAGACGAATTTCTTCAATAGTGTATGTATCCATAACACTCAAAGGATTGTCTCATTGAGGTTAGCATTTTTTTCATTGAAAGAATTGGAAAGAGACAGTTTCCCAAAGACTCGTTCAAATCATCCGATGAGGACTTTTACAGCGTCTGAAAATAATGTTTCGGGTCCCAACATAAGAAATTATTCATAGAAACAGCTACTTTATTTCGTTGATAATAGTTGGATTACTACGACTATAAACTCGCGACAACGATGGGTTTAACAATTAAGAATCATCGTCGCAAGGAAACGCAGGAAGGGAAAGTGCTAAGCGCTTTTACGTTAGAACCTGCGTGTCGATTCCTGGCACTGATAGTGACACAAATAACAAAACATAAAGTTCGTTTGCATCGCAGAAATAAACATCGTGAGTACGGTTCTTTCATCTTGTAAATTCTTTTCTTCTGACACATTCATTCTTTCTCTCGTCTTAAAATAGATTTACATTTACACGTGCAACGATTTATATTCTACAAGTATGTATTCCAAGCATAAAATTATAATAATATCAAATTATAAATTAATAGCAAGTAGTTATTATATTTAAGAGAATACAAAGATTTAAAAATGTAAAGATTTAAAATGTTCAATGTTTACTGAAGATATTCATAGTAGTCTCAATTACAATGACTTTTCATTTAGCCAATTTAAGAATGTGTCATCCGACAAAAAAATTTAAGAATAAATATTTTATAAGTGATACCTTTCTGACGTGATTATGGATGCAATTTCTATTTTAGTATTCTATTTTAGTAATAAATTAATAGCAAGTAAAATAAAGTATATTTAAGAAAATACAAATTTTACTTTTTACTTTTTTTTACTTTCAAAATTAAAAAATTTTTAATTTCCGTTACTTACTTAATTCATAGTAGTCTTAACTATCACGACTTCGTATTCAACCAATTCAACATGTCATCCAAAAAGAAAATTTAAAAAGAAATATTTTAAAAGTGATACCTTTCTACGACGACGAAATTATGGATGTAATTTCTATTTTAGCGTCACAAACAGTCTGATAAATGAAAAAATTAATTGTGTCGCGTAAATCGGTCAATCTTCTCGATGGAGATGGTTACTCTCAATCCCATGAAGCGGTATGCAGCGAGATAGGCGGTCTTTCCATCTTCTTCGGCAGATTAATAGGATAATTGTTTATCAAAACGTATGGAAATGACGAGTTCCGCGGGAGAAATAGAAAGTTTTAAAAAGCAATCGGGGATAATACGTGATACCGATGACCCGCACTGCATAGAGAGACCAAGAGGAACTATCACTTTATACTCTCACACGTTAAGCCGAGCGAATTTCACGCGATTGCGCTACGATAAGTTTCACTTTAGCGGCGTGCATCCGCCGGGTGAATGAAAATCGGACGCGAAATTGAAAAATCAGGACGCGAGAAAAAAAAAAGTAGAAATCGCTCGCGACAGTTCCAGGAAGCGAAAATGAAATATTCAAACGACGGAATGTCGTGAATTATCGGCGAGGTTGTTTAAACGAAATTGCACGTAGCAGAGTGATGCCCCGATATGTAAACCAACTCCGTATCCTATAATCTGGCATACATTTTACAACGAGTACACACGTGTGTAAAATGAATTAAAAGATTTCTATTTTATAATCGCAAACAAGGTGTCTGTTTTATGTTTTAAACATTTGGTTTTAATTTCGTATCCAACACCTATAAATAGAACATTGTATTTACCGAATGGTAATGTAAATAGTATTTATTAAAATTGATATTTAAAAGATGTAAGTATTTCTTGCAAGGAAAGAACTAAAATTACAAATGGAAAATAATATTTGAAAATTTATTTTTACGTTTCAATTACGTAAAGATTATACTTCGTTGCTATGGTTGGAAATTAAGAAACGGAAAGCAAAGATTTCTTTGTTGAGATTTCAACATAATTGAACAGGAAACAAAATTTGTACATTTATCGATGATTCAATGGAAATCTTAGATGAAATCTTTGATCATTGTTCATAATTGCGTTACGATTTTCTAAATTAACTTCCCTCGACGGGCAAAGTAGGCTACAGGCGAATAGAAAGGATTTGAAAGCGATTCTTTTCGAAATTGTTACAAAATTTACGTGCAATGAACCAATTAGAAAATTCTCACGTTGGATAGAATACACGGAGATAAAAAGTATGCATAATATATATAAACATGAATCATAAAAATGTACGATACATTAAGATGAAGAAGAAAGCGTGTGACATATCTGGACGGACAATGTGATTAAACATCGTCAATTAAATATTCGAGGCACTGTTTTAGAAGTATACAGGCCAAGATTAATGAGCAAAGTGGATTACTTGCTTCTTATTTAGTCGATTCAACAATATATCATTCGAAAGTCATTTGGAAATAAATCTTCTAAAAGTAATATTTTTCTACGATGACGAAACTATGAATCTAATTGCTATTCTAATGTCGCGACGAACCTGTTAAATTCATAAACAATTATGTTGCATGAACCAACCAAGTTTCTCGATGGAAATCGTTACGATCTACTTACGGTTTCACGGTAATATAATTTACTTTACCGAAGAAGAGTGAAATTTTGTTATAATAAAATTCTCAGGGACTACGTAAGTACTTTCTAAGTACTAACTAATTAATTATCAAAATTACACATTACGTAAGTAACGTTAACGGACATGATTTATTATGCAATGTCTTACAAGAAATTTAGTATTGGATCATGTATTATTAATTAAATTTACTTATTGTAATATGAGCTGCGTAAAAGAAATTTTGTATAAATTAATGAAATTAATTATCCATTACTGTGGATGTTTTGAATATAGTAAGACATGCACAGCTTTCGTGAAATATTGTTTAAATTATTTCATAACAATTTCATTCAAGACGAAGACCATGATACAATGATACAGCTTGTGTTAGACATTGTTTTATTTATACCATCAAAAATATTAATAAAATAATTCGATTTAACCAATTATAATAATAAATTATTGCGTTTTAGGTATTTTATTGTAAAGACTATCGAATGCATTAGACATATACAACTTGCGTTCAGCGTTGTTTTATTTATTCCATTAAAAATATACAAAATAATATAATTGGATTTAACCAAGAAGTAAATTTTCGATTCTTAGATATTTGATTGTAAATGTTATTAAATGTGATAGACAGCTGCAACTTATATTCAGCATTGTTTTATTTATCTCATAATAAGTATTGAAAGCAAAACGATTGGATTTAATTGACCAGACCTTGAAGTCTTGGATATTTGATTGTAAATACTATTCCGGGAATACGTGCAATTGCAGTAAAGAACAATCAAAGAAGAATTCAGCTACGAGCTTTATTAAAGACAATGCGAATAGATCGTGGCTCTTGACCTCCACCGTTTCTAAAGTAGAGATATCCCAACCAATTTGAGGAGACGGCTGCGTGAAGTCACAAACTGCGGTTACACAGAGCAATCACGGAGGCGCAGTCATTTAAGGACATCCTACACTTTCATCGAGTAACGACGGGGAGAGACAAAGAGACACAGTGTCCGTTGATCTTATTAACGTTATACCACCTGACACTATAAACTCGAGATTCTCCGGGGCTCACAATAGCAAGACATCAATCCAACTTTCTTCTTCTCAAATGTCATTTTAACCTAAGAACCAAATGTAGATATGCGGGACTGCGGAGAAGAACAAATAATGATTTTAAAATTTTGAAAAGTTCATTACAGCGATATAAAATGATATATACAAAATTTCTGAGCGATATCGTAATGTAACAGAGGTATAAATTTCAGAGTTAACAGAATAAATACTTCTAATTGCACTTCTAATTGCAAATTATAAAGTAATAATATAATAAACATCTGCTAGAAAAGTGACACAATTCAACGATTCGCTGTTGGAAAGCAATAATTAGGTACCTTAAAATAAACTATCTCATGTTAGAATACTTAAAAATTGTCAAGAATTTTCCAATCTTGTCTATCTTTATTTATAAGTCACTGTTACATTTTCGGGAATATTGAAATGGCATATACACGACGAAATCATTATTTTTGTATCGATTTGGTATTTTGTCATATATTGTATGAAGCTATATATTTTTCACACAGACAATACGTAATAATTTCTGACTTTACCGTTAAATAAAGATAGTAAAGGCTTAAAAATACTCCAAAAAAATTCTTCTACATAATCAAATGAGAAAATATTTTAAATACGTTTCTGCAAAAAAAAAATGTATAAAGACAAATGAAAAAACAAATCGAACGTCTAATATTAATGCTTTGGTATTAATAGTTGACTAGTTGAACCGGAAGGGAATTAAAAGATGCAATGTAAACATTCGCAACAGTACAATTTTTTGAGTAAAATATCATTTCAATGGCACACATCACTCAGTTACGATACAATTAAAAAATCTAAAAACCACATTCCGATTACATTTACAGCGCCAGTCTCGGGTAGCTACTTACCACCATCAACGAGCTATGGCACACCGAATCTAGGAGGAGGTGGCGGAAGCGGAGGTTACTCCGGTGGATCCCCATCGTCTTCTTATGGTGCACCTAGCGGCGGCGGTGGTCGTCCATCCTCCAACTACGGAGCACCGAGCGGCGGCGGCGGAGGATACAACGGAGGTGGCGGAGGTGGCGGAGGATACAACGGAGGCGGCGGAGGTGGTGTACCATCGTCTAATTATGGCACACCAGGATTCGGCGGCGGTGGCAGCGGCGGGGGTGGTGGCGGATACTCGCCTCCGTCCAGCAACTATGGAGCACCGAATGGAGGTGGCAGACCCTCGAGCAATTATGGTGCCCCGTCAGGAGGCGGTGGCGGTGGATTCGGTGGAGGTGGCGGTGGATTCGGAGGTGGAAGACCTTCCAGTAACTATGGCGCTCCTACCTCCGGAGGTGGCGGCGGTTACTCCGGTGGAGCTCCTTCGTCGAACTATGGTGCACCGTCGCGTGGAGGTGGAAACGGTGGTGGAAGACCATCCTCTTCTTACGGGGCACCGAGCTCTGGCCCGTCCGGCAGCTATGGTGCACCGACTGGCGGCGGCGGCGGTGGTGGATACTCAAGACCATCTTCGAGTTACGGTACACCTAGCACCGGTGGTGGCAGTTTCGGAGGGTAAAAAAATACACGATATTACTTTACTTTTTTTCAATGGTTTAAACTAGGAACGAGGAAATCGCACCCTTTTGAATGTTCGATCCTTCTTTATCGCATAGCTTGGCAATTAGATGCGACTAAATTGATTAGATGCAGCAAGAAAAATTACGTTTTCTTTGGGAATATTGAGTACGATTTCAGGAAGACGCGATGCTGTGTTGTAATTAGTATTTTGGTTAATTATGTACAGTCTGTAACATGCTCATTCGATGTAGTTTCAAAGGTATTTGTGCAATGGATACGTGCACTTTTTCTAATTCGCATTTGTAAAATATTCTTCAATGATTCTTATGTATTTTGTATATACGTGTTTATTACGTAGGCTTGTTTAGAATTTAGCTTAGAATTTTGTAATTAGTATTTTGGTTAATTATATACAGTCTGAGCAAACGTACTCATTCAATGTAATTCCAAAGATATTTGTGCAATGGATACGTGCACTTTTCTCAATTCATATTTGTAAAATATTCTTCAATGACTATTATGTATTTTGTATATACGTGTTTGTTATGTAGGCTTGTTTAGAATTTAACTTAGAATTTTGTAATTAGTATTTTGGTTAATTATATACAGTCTGAACAAACGTACTCATTCAATGTAATTCCAAAGATATTTGTGCAATGGATACGTGCACTTTTCTCAATTCATATTTGTAAAATATTCTTCGAAGATTATTATGTATTTTGTATATACGTGTTTATTATGTAGGCTTGTTTAGAATTTAGCTATTATTTATTTTGCATTGACACATTATCTATCGAGAGCCTATTAATAGACTTTTCAATTGTAGCGTTTACCTACCTGAACTAATTAATTGTGTTGGTTATAATGGTCAATTTGAGAAAGTTGACAAGGCTATTGACATACCTAATAACAGTATGCAAAAGTTAATGTCAGCGTAAATAAATATATCCTTTTCTAAATTGCAGTTTCTTTCTGTATAAGCTGATAGATAGTTAAAGTATCAATCAAATTACTTGCTTTACACTAGTCTTCTTCTAAGTTGAAGTTTCTTTCTATATAAGCTCATAGTTACATATCAAATTAAATAGAACAATTTCTATTTACTTTACAAAATCCAATATTGCTTCAGAGTATATCTGGTGAATTTTCTCCTGTATGCAATGGTATTCGACATAATTTGAAACTGTATCTAATTTTTATCAAATCAACGAGGCTCAAAGTTTAATTTGCTTTATACGAAATATCTCGTGACTCGTACGCAACGTGTTAATAATTACTGCAGATGTATTTAAATTAAGATTTTCTAATTAAGATTCTCTTCGTTATAAAAAAGTTGCTTACAGTACAATGTTTATCCATATACAGGGTGTCTCAGACTTAGTGTAAGAACCGGAAATGGGAGGAACAAACAAGTTGGGATGATTCTGAGCCACAATTTCCTTTGCAAAAATATGGGATAGTGCTTCGTTTTTGAATTATTAATGAAAAAGCACCGACCAATCACAGGGTCCGATTATCGCGCGCTCAGCTGGCTACTCCCCGACCTGAAGTAACCAGCCAATCCTGGCTCGAATCTATGCTCTCGCGACTGAGCGCGCGCTACTCGTGCGCTGCGATTGGTCGGTGGTTTTTTGTTAATAATTCAAAAACCAAGAACTATCTGACATTTTCGCAAAGGAAATTGTGGTTCAGAATTCTTACACTAATTCTAGGACACGCTGTATATCTAAACATTAACACTAGAATTACCAAGCAGGTAAATTTGATTCATGTACGTCGAACTCCTTTTTAAAATTACTCCATCGTTAACTTTGCATGGGCTACAATTTTAATGACGTTTATTGAGATAGTTTACGGTACCATTTCAGGTCCGGCGGATATTCTGGAGGCGGCGGTGGTTACTCTGGAGGAAACGGAGGCGGTTATTCCGGAGGTGGTGGCTACTCGGGCGGCGGTGGCTACTCTGGAGGAGGCAGTGGCGGCTACTCTGGAGGAGGCAGTGGCGGCTACTCTGGAGGAGGTAGTGGCGGCTACTCTGGAGGAGGCGGAGGTGGCTACTCTGGAGGAGGCGGAGGTGGTTATTCTGGAGGAAATGGAGGCGGTTATTCCGGAGGTGGAGGTGGTTACTCCGGTGGTGGAGGTGGTTACTCGGGAGGCGGCGGTGGTTACTCCGGCGGTGGAAATGGTGGAGGTGGTCAGAGCTATGCCAGCAACGGAGGTTATCAATATTAATCGCGGGAACCGTTCGCCTCGCGCGAGGACCTTCGAGCTTGTTTCACCTGTAATTGAGTATCATCGGACCAAGCAAAGGGACTCGAATGACTCGGAAACCTCCACGCTGCGACTCAAACACGGTAAAATTATTCTGAAGGCTAAGAACTGTCGGTCCAACGAAACGTCTACTGCCGGAACGAAGATGCGCGAAGCGGAATCAAAGGTCGCTCCCGCGAATTCGAAACCATCCACCGAGCATCCAGGATTCGCATTAATGTTTAACAGCAACGCGGCCGCTGTTGAAAGGAAACCGGAACGTTTGCCAGGCCAGACGCATTCCCGCGAACCGACGAAAGAACGGAACACGGTAGAAACGTAGAAAGGAATAAGAACGATGCTTCGCTGTTTCTTGATTGATCGCAATACACGCTCGCGGGAAGACGTCTGCCGTTATTAACATTCGTCGTCGAATCGGAAGGAAGAAATTTCACCTGCGAAAACCGCTGAAAGGAGGCGAGGAATCGCGAGGGAGGGAAAGAGAGACAAAAAAGTTCACTCCTCATTCAGAGCCTGTAACTTATTTATTTTGTAAAAAATGCTTTTTGTACTAATAAAACTGCTACGCTAAAAAAAAAAAAAAAACACGAGGAAACTTAATCCCCGGGAAAGAGTTTATTCGGACGCAACCTACCCTTCGAAACCAGAATAAAGATCATTAGGTAACTATAGAAGTAAGACGAAGGGGCACGGCGTAAGGTTAGTTGGGCAACGTAGCCAGTCGGTCGATTTATCGATTCTCCGGGCTCGAATGGCAGGAAGGTATGAATAAGTAAGAGCTCTAGCTATTTCTGTTGTAACCTAGCTAAAAACGCCTATCGATGCGAGGACCTACGACGTACACGTCGATACACCCGCGACGGAAAATCGTGTGTCCTGACCCATTTGCTTTTCCACTCTTCGTACATACCGCTAGACGAAATATTGACGACACCTCTGATATATTATACTATCTCAACAACCCATTCGCATCACGTACAGATATATGCGAATGTAGCGTCAACAGTTTTTTAAAATCTTTTGAAGACATATGTTACTGAAAAAAACCGACATATTTTATTTTTGTGTGTTTATGGATCGACTATTAGAAGTCTCATCGTTTCGTGTAAACTAGTTATACTCCATCTCTTTTATTATTACTATTATTATTATTATTATTATTATTATTAACGTAGAATGAGATAAAAAAAAATAAATCATCTTGATACACCTCGTACTAAGATCAAAATTTCCTGTAGTATACAAAGGTTCGTTATTATTACACAGGGTGTCATATTTTGCCATCTGGAATTACGTTGTTATTATTTATGGCGTTAGCAAACAATATTTCAGATGAAAGTTGAATAGTTTTGAGAGGGGCACATTCTGATAGTACATTTTTTTTTTTTTTTTTTTTTTTGGTGGACGTGTAGAGAACATACTAACTAAGGCCACCAATGTTTTTTTGAATGGAATCATATATTTGTTGTTGCATCAGTTGATGCTCCTTCATATCCTTTACAAAAAGGTATGAATCTATATGTGCAAAGAAATCATTAGTTTAGGAGATATTTTAATCCTAACTGACCCCCGATCGGTGACCTCCTGATATCTTCCATATTTTCCAAGGAGATACGTCCCAAATATTACAATATTTACTCGAATACATGTATAAAATATTCTTAAAGTTTCATTAAATTATATACATTCCTTTCTTGCTAAAAAAATTCATGCAAATCGCTAAAAAAGCATAGTCCTTATTAAACCTATTTACCCCCTTAATGTACCCCACAGAAAGTAACCATTAAATCTCAAACTCGATGTTACGCTAATCACAAGCAAATTGTGGAGAAACTGAATGCAACGCTTAAACTCCTATCTCAACAAATAAATATTCATACCTTGTTTGCGTTGCATTATAGGTGAAGACATCGGCAATTTCTTTTACCTACCTGTGCAAGTAGCCAGTTACGAAATTAGCGAATAACAAATACAGAAACATTCTTGCAGATGACCATCTCGACAGTTGCATCACGGATTTGTGTCACGGGCCATGTATTCGCTAAATTTTCAATCATTCATAAGTATTAGCCACTCTTTTAAAGGGGTGCTCTTGTTTTTTGGGTTAAGGGGGTGAATCACTGTAAAACCATTTTTACGAGAAGTAAGCTAAAAAAATGTTTATAAAGAAAGTATGGCAAATTATAAGTATACTTTATTAAATTTTACGCAACATTTTGGAAATGTTTATCTTTTGAGAAATGCAACAAAACGTCGATTTTAAAATCCAGTGATCTAGTAATACGATTCAATGCAATGGCGGAGTCAACTGAATGCCAAGATATGAAAATTATTACAAAATCATTCCTTTTTGCTGAAAAATCCTGTGATCGAACGGAAATAACAAATTGAAAGGATCAAGAATAAAGAATTAAACGAGGACTTTTCTAATTTCAGTTTTGGATTTACTGTTGCGTTTGATCACATAGATATATTAAGACATCGGTTCTCAGCTTAGGGTTTATTGATACGTTTGATCGCGGAACTGTATTTATTGATCATCTACAAAAAACAAAAAAATATATTATATAAAATATAAGAGTCGTTTTATTTTTTATGCAAAGGGGTTTTCAACCGCTGTCGTTCAATCTTCAAACTCGCTGTATTTTCATTTTTTTTATTTTTAACTACTGGAAGCAAATAGGTCGAATTGTGGGTGTTCGTACTACATCATTCCTAAATCATCGCTAAACTAAAACACCTGTTCAGGAAATAATTACAAGGTTCGTCTCTCTCGTAGAGCAGGAATGCCACGATGTCGTCTTAAATAACCAGCAATCCCAGAAGCTCAACCAAACTTGACCAAAAGAATTTTTCTAAGCATAAATCACGCGAGCAGTAATCTCTCCGATTCGTTCAACTGCACCGACGGCATTCCTCCTCGCCGAGTTACCGAATCAACATTCTGCCACTTCTTTTTCGTACGCTGTTTATTTTTAACATTTACAATCAACATATCGCGTTCAGTGTCTCAATTATACACGTATAGTATGTCGTATAATACAATACCGGTTAACGCTTTCGTAATACATATACATGGATATACTCTTACGGGGTACATCGGGCGTTTTCTGTTTACCTTTACACGTAATAATACTCTACGATAGGTAGGACGTCCCGGAGCTCGCGAGATCGGGACGCGGGGTTACAATAAGAGTAGGTACGCGATTCGGTTTTGAAGCAGGCGGGTAGTCGAAGAACATTAGCATCCCGTAAGAATGGAATTTATTTAGTAAGTTCGCAATTACCGGCCAACTCGAATCGAACCTTTTACGTTCGGCGTTCAGGCAGCCCGTCGTTCGTGCGCGTTTATCGTCGTTTCGCTCGCGATACACGCGGGAGACTTGTATCGTTCGTTAATTTCCGGCCGCGTCGCTGGACGATAGACTCGAGCGAGAGAAATTAGTGGAACACTCTTTCTTTCTCGGAAAATTTCAGGTGTTCTTCTAATTCGGCCGAGTTACGACTCTATCGATCACTTTGACGAGAGGATAAACGCTATATATTTATATATGTTTATGTATATATGTGTATGTGTGTTGTGTGCGTGTGTGTAGGACTTATATACATGTCGTATTTCTCTTACTTCTCTTCTTTCTTTTAATTACGCTTTGTTCTTATTTACTTTCCTATCTTACACGCTAATATACCTAATATATATATATAGAACACGCATCATGATATGTATAGGTTTCTCGTCGCATTGCTGGTTGCAATGCGCGTTTATTGATATGTAAGCGTCCGTGGCCGCTTTATGATTAACATTTATGCCGCTACAGTGAGTCAGGTTAGTCTGGTACCGGCTCATCTACGAAACAGCATCCATCTACATGCTACGAGTTTCTCCTTCCCTTTCACGCGGCGTACCGAACCAAGTGTCGTCTCGATCGTAGAAATATAAATGGTCGAACGAAATAGTTACGGATCCCATATTCGCGGTGACCTGACATTCGAGCGAGGATGATCTTCTCTTTCGAGTCGCTCAATATTTACTTAAATCGAGCTTTAATTGGTTGCGCGAGGCTTGAATGTGTTTTGAATGCGATACTTCGAACGGTAAAAATGTACAAACGGATGGAAATCATTTTTGAAGTTGGTAGTTTCATTGAGTTGGTCTTATGACTCCGTGGTGCGTTATTTAGATTTATTTTGTTATCGATTGTTATTTTGGATGTTTCAACGATACCTCTGTAACGAATAAAAGAAAGTGGATGCATAGAGGTCCCATCCATTAGAAAATCAATCTTTTGGTGTTCTTTCGGTCAGATTCAAATTCGTAAATGATTCAAAATAATTGAAAATATTTCGTGTAAAGTTTCGATTAAGCTATGTTAACCCTTAGAAGCCTGATTTTCCAAATTAAATTTTGAACAGTATCAATGTATTTATTATTTGAATAAGTGTGATTGTTGACGGTTATTTCTTTAACTTTTGTTTAAAGGAACATTATGCAGTGGTAACATACATACAGACAAATATTAAAAACAAACCAATTGCAAGTGCAACAAACCAATTACAATTCGATTTAAAAGTCCGGTATCAAGTTTGAAACTTGGGACATTTATGGGTTAATATATGTTTAGAGCAACTAAGATTTGTACTTCTAGTATCATTGATAAATAACGACACTGAGTTTCGAGGATCTGAATTTCTTCAGAAATTGTAATTAAATCTTATCTGTATCTAATTAAATGTAATTGTAATTAAATTAAATTAAATTTTAAATGTTATATGATTTATTATCTATATCAAGATAGCAAACCTTTTGTGATACATCTGCCACGATTATTAGTCCTCATCGTTTGTTGTTTAATTTAATATATCATTTAATTTATATATGTTTCACTTGAGTTTTTGTGATTTATTGAAATAAGCAATGAGAAACTGTACAAGGATAGCCTCCACAAACAAATGAACACTTTTCTCGCAAGTTCCTCATAAGTACCCTTCTTGTTTACTCACGATTTCTTTATAATTATTCTTTCTGGCACACGCTATTGGAATTTAAATCGTAGAACAAGAGGTTAACTCTTTAACCTATAACAACCTGCGAGACTCGAGGACTCCAATTTTAGTAGAATATGAAAGCACTAGTCAGACACATCTTACGAAAAGGCGCGAGGGATTTTATACCTGATTATGGCATTCACGATCCTACAGTAAATCGTTAATAATAGTTAATAATAAGCAAGAGGTTGATAATACATTCATTTCTGTCTCCCATTCCCAAGTAATTTTATTGATAGCTTGTAAAAGCCTCGCGAGCATCGCAAAGGAATATCGTTCGTGAATTCCGGAGCCAGGGTCAAAAATGGTCGACGATCGTCGGTCTATAATAGAATCCGTCACTGGTTCAATGTCGTTTCGCGGTGCAGCTTCCACGGTATCTCATCGAGATCTCTCATCAGGCAACGAGCTGGAAATCGATGAGATACAACGAACCCGGAATCTTTAATTTCGCTATCCCTTGGCTGACTAATTGTTCCTTCAATCTTCGCAACGTGCAATTTCGGTCACTGACAAAGAAACAGTTTACGGTCGTCTAATTCAGTTTCTCGTCGTAAAAGGGAGATAGCCGCGCGCGGTTACCTGCTATAAAGTAGCCTTGCTGGAAATGTAATAACAATAATTGTTGTTCCCGTCCTCTCGTCTTCTCGTCGCCGCGGGGCAACACGGTTCGATCGGCCGACTCGAGTGAAAGTCTTCTGTCCGAGAACAGTCGAACGAAACTAAACGGAAGATGCGCGTCTACAGTTCGTTCAATAAGAACATAGACGCGATGCCTCGAGTATCTGATTACCCGACGAAGGAACGATTGCGTTAATATACGTAGTTAAACAGTTTCAAATTGTTTTCTTATATTGACACACAAACGGTGCGAAAATGATTGAAGGGTTATTTAACAACGAATCTACTTTTCGCGCTTTCAGTGTTCGCGGTTTCGACACTTTGGACGCCAATAAAAATGATTAAATTCAAAAGGATAAGGATCTAAAGCATCGCGATGGCCGTCTTCACAGCGAGTTGGAAGTCGGAAATAGTATCGATGCGTTGGAATGGCCATCCCAGTCTTCAGAATCAATTCAATCGTGATACATAAACGCGAATTTTAACACTGATAGCGAACGCTCAAAATTCATTCGACGAATTCGAAAATATAGAGAAAAGTTGCGAAGAGAGAGAGAGAGAGAGAATAATCGCTAAAGAGAGAAATAGAATTCGTTATTAAAGAAAAGTTTATCAATGATTTAAACATATTTGCAATCTGTATAAAAGTTTCAACTAAGAAATAGATTTGTTAGGAAACATCCACGGCGTTATTGAACAGACTGTATGTGTGCGTACCGCGTCGTGATGCGCTGAAAACATTCTCTCCTCTCTGTCATCAACTGTCTGAACGTAATTTCACCTTCGCCGTCGCGCAAAGCACCCAGCTTAACAAGCGACACGTCTCCTATACTGTTGCACGCTAAAAAGCTACTTCCGTCCGGAAACGTCGTCGTTACTTTCATCCTCTACCGCGTCACGAAAAAGAAGATCATTCCAAATTGGCAGGTTCAACGAATTCGCTTCTCCTTTGCTGATCTCTCTCGTGCCAGATGACGGCGTTTCGTTCGTTGTACGACTGATAACTTTTCATCGTTCTTTAGGGCGGGGAGGGTGGGGTGGAACGATAACAATGAAATACAAATTCAACGTGCAACGTTGAGTCGCTGATTGTTCGAATTAACCCTTTTGGTGACGACAGGTGGATAAATGTTTATCTATCGGTATTGGAGAATTATATATCGTCGTCGATTACACTCGAGGAAAAATATCGACGACGATACATCGTTGTAAATGAATTCTGGAAGAGTTCAGTAACTCGGAATTCTTCGTATTTCTGGCGTCGACGTTTCATTATAATTCCAATGTGAATAATTCGATCGACTGGTGATGCATAATTAAGTAATAAGAGCAGTCTCCCCTAATATTAAACAATATATGTCCCAGAATTAGTGCGAGAACCGGAAATGGGGGTAGCTGAGACGAATCTGAACGACGATTTCCTTTGGAAAATTGTCGGATGGTGCTTCGTTTTTTAATTATTAACGAAAATGTCGACGACTATATATCGTTGCAAATGAATTCTGGAAGAGTTTAGTAACTTGGAATTCTTCGTATTTCTGACGTCGACGTTTCATTATAATTCCAATGTGAATAATTCGATTGACTAGCAATGTATAATTAAGTAACAAGAGTACTGTCTTCTAATATTGTAGTAAACAATATACGTATGTATAATATTTAAAGAATTAAACATACGTTCTCCATGTTTTGTATAATAAATTTATATTTCGCATCAACTTGTGCTCGAGCGACCATTCTTTTTATTCACGATTTTATGATTGGAATTTTGTACATAATTTTCAACAAATATTGAAATACTCAGTCGATGATTAATTTTATTTTATTCCTCAACACGTTAACTTTAAAATTTTGTAATTATCGTTTTAAACGAAATTTATACCATTCTTCGAAACCATACCGAACTGCGTTAGTTTAGCTCGGCCACATGTTCTTTGGGTCGGTGCTAAAAGGATTAATTCTCACAAAACGATGGATGGAGAATATTTGCAAGCAAGTCCCTAATGAAAAACAATCTTTCCCATAGAGTCAGTGACTTTGGTATCTCGAGATCGCGCGCGAGTATCCCATGAATAAATATTAACGAAAACGGTAGAAATGGAACTTACTTCGAAGGTTTCGTTCACAGGAGTTAGACAAAGTATTAGGAACACGTGTGAAATACGCTATATTGTTTTATTCGTTAGGGATTGAGCCATCATTTCCCTTTAACGGGGCTCCTAAAATTAAATGCCGTATAAAAAGAAAAACGTTTCGAAATGTTCATAAAAACCATACGAACTTTGAAATCATTTCTTCTTGAAACAGTTTTCAGTGGAATTTTCTCTAACTTTTCCTATCGAAACGTCTTTCAATTACTCCCACAATAAAGTAGTTAACCGTAAGCAATAATATTATAGCTCATCTTTACGATTCTTGAACTAAGACTGAACATTTCAGTGTACAAGCGTTATCGCCTTAACAAATGGTAAATTATCATTTCAAAAAACAATATGCAAACAATAATAGAAAACCGATCATCTACATATAACAAGGTCCTTAACGATAGGACCATCCAAATACGAAGATATCCCGTTTTCGTAGTCGCAGAACCGCAACCAGGTTTGACAATCGAATTCGTAAGTGCCCATATTATTTTGACTAATCCCTGCGCACTCTCTAATCGCGTATTTCCCGTGTTCTCTATCGAAACGATGAAATTTGGATGGTGAGTAGGAACTACTCGTTTAATAATTACGTACGCGAATCATTTACATTTCTCTGTTACCTTTAAACTATGAACAATGTCTCTGTCGACTATGAACAATGGGATGAGCAACTACGATGAGCAATAACGCTGCTACATAGACATTAACGCGAGACGTCAGCGAGAACACTGCTATGTTCAAACGATAGGATAAATAAATCCTAAAAATTAACAATGGGTGGCGATAATTCGTATCTGCGATGTTAACAACTACGGTATTAGTCTTCTCGTGTGTATGTATAATGTGTACATATGTATATGTATAGAGAGATCCGATCTTCCTCTTTGATAACGCTAAATCATTCGTCTCGATTCAATGCCAATTACGTCGATTATATAATACACTGTATATTTATTTATTTATATTTATATATATATATATATGTATGTATATACTATATAATAAACACAACGAATCTGTGCGACGGCCGATCCGTCTGAAAGATCTTCCGTTGACTCACGCGTCGTATTTGAAACCTAATCGTAGTTAATCGTTCATGGTCGTATGAATGAACTAGCATTCCACAAAACCCTTATACCATTCACGCAGCTGTGGAACGGAAGTGTTCGTTGCCATAACCGCACACACGCTAAGGAACTTACAACGAGCAACTTTAAAACTCGAACGCCCCGCACTCTTTACTTCGTCGTTTATAACTTTGCGCCGCTACGAAGGATGAGAATGATCGAGTCCAGTTATCGAAAGTGTAAAGTTCGTTCATCTAATTTACGATGTTTCCCGTGAGAACGATTATTTTGATATTTGAACGCTTGGCGAAACTCTTAATTAGTGTTCTGGTTTTTGTAAATAAACGCGACTTTGATATGTTCTCTTTCTAATTTTCTAAGTTTCTAATTAAACGTAAAGTATAGATAAAATCGAGTTATGTACTCTTGATATAAACGTAAGTAACGTAAAGAAAAATTTCTAATTAATATGAGTGAAAGAAAAGATAAATAGAAGCATCGACGAAATCGGACATTGTTTCGTTCGAGACTTATTTTATAAGAAACGTTATGATTTATATGCATAAACCTTATACTCTCGTTAAGTCGGTGCTTAAAGCAAGCATCAATGATTTTTTTAATCTTATTAATATAAGTATTAAAATATAAATTAAAGTAAAATTATTCAATTGGAAATTAAATGTAATTATTATGCTCCATGTATATATAAATGAATTAAATATTCGTGAATACATAGAAATACATTCAATGCAACATACATCTCGATTAATTAATCTCTTGTGACGAGATAATGCTTACATAAAAAATTAGACATCGTTAATGTTCACTTTACAAAACCATAACGAATTAAATACACGAACTTTATACTGTTCAATAAAAAAAAAAAAGAAGCCTTTATACCGTCATTAATTCGGCGATACAAGATATACCTCGATTACTTTATCTCTCGTATCGAATAAAAATTATAAAACGATATAGTAAAGATCGGAAAGTACGCGAACGTTACTCGCTGCATTTGAAACATGATCGTCGTTAATCGTTCACGGTCGCATGAATGGACTAGCATCGAACGAGTACCATTGACGCGCGCAGCTGTGGAATTGCGGTGTCCGTTGCCATAACCGCGCACACGCTGAGGAACTTACTCACGACGGTCGCCACCGCGTTTCCATATATTTACAACGCCGATTAAACGTGAAAGTGTTAGTTGTTCGCGTGTCTGGATCGAAGAAAGCTGAAACGCGTTTGGTGACTCGTGTACGCGCGCGAGCCTTCGAAAAGTCTCGGTCTAACGCGACGAACGGTTGCGTGACAATCTAATGCCTAACGTCTAACGTTACTTCGTTTCGTTATGGTATGAAGGAACGTGTCCATGTGTACCGTGTGTATCATCTATACGTATATCCTTTCGGATTAAGCAAGGGAAGAACAATCGATCGCGAGTATAAAAGCGTCTCGTCTCGCTACTTCCTTCCACCTCTCGATTTCTCGAAATTCTCTTTCGTCTAACATACGACGATTATCTCGTGACCGTGAACGGCGAAGGATGCGGAACAGATCTTGTGGAAGAAGGCTAACAAATGATAACGTGATCCGCCTAATTCGACTCGTTCTAGAAACTCGACGCTCCTCTATATACACCCTATCCTGTCCACCCGCAACCGCTCGTCACGAACTAATATCTAACGGAACGAGGTATAACAATCGATTCAGCTCCGTGCTTTCCCCGAAACACTCGCGATCATCCGAAATATTTCGACGTAACGGGAACAGATCGGTCGTGCATCAGACGACGTTAGTTCTCTCAAGCGGTTTGATAAACTCTAAATACATTGCGCGCCCCTGTATAATTATCCGCGTACGCGCGAGTAATTATACATGGACGCCATTTTTTGTTTATATATATATATATATATTTCTCAAAAAGGGAAACAAGGAGATTACTAGGCCTAATTGGCGGTACAGGCGGGGAACTGCCTCGCCCGACTATCCGAGACACTTCGATTTTCAAAAGTATCGCGCTGTGTTTTTGGTTCGCGTTTGGTCCGTTTCATCCCCTCCGCCGTGCTTTTATTTACTTTTTTACGGAGCGTACGAAATGCCTCGAACGAACGCGAATCGACGTAGATTGTAGATGAATCGAAGTATTGCGGACGTGGGACGAGGGGGGCAATCGAAGTAACATAAACAAATGTCGAGAAAACAAACCAACATTCGTTTCTGGTCGATACTTTGGAAAGAGTATCTTTTATAGTATAAAAGGGCGACTAAGCCCGATCGCACACGGCGCAACCGATTTGAAATTAGTGTTGCAAACCGTTTGCGTGTCCTTGTTTTACCTACTCCACTGTCTTTGTTTTACCTAGATCCACGATCACATGCAACTATGTACTTTCAGAGTGATTTGAAACTGGTTGGGTTGCGCCGTGTGTGATCGGCCTAACACATTGCGCGCTTTTGTACCTAACGGAACACGTTTGAAATTTAATAGGTACTCGTTGTAGCTTCTTTCTTATATATTCGTTTTTTGCACTATTGCTTTAACGATAATTATGAACAATAATAAAATTCATAAATTTTTGCGAATGTGATCATCGGGAAAACCTGCCCGGCAGCAAGATGTAAGGGGTTTCGTGAATATACGCGAACTGGTACTGTTTTTGCGATATTTTTGCGAAAAAATTAGGTAACATATGACAAATCGCAAAATGTCTTGATAGCGGAACCAACTGGGAGACATGCTCTGCAAGATGCAAAAGGTTTCATCCCGATTGGTCAAGCCATCTCGGCGTAGTCCGGGAACAAACATAGAAATTGTAGTATTTCTAATAAAAATCTTGAATAAAATTAATAAATTTCATTTTTTTAATGCTATTGGTAAACATGTAAAACATCTTTAACGTATTTTATTTTAAATACCTAATCTCCGTAGACAGACAATATAATTATAGTTAGCACGCAATGTGTTCATTTCAACAAGGGTTGCGGACGATAAGAACATTTTCGAAGTACTATCATTGATGCATCGTAAATTTCGATAGTTCATTTATCGAGACATCTTGGTACTTTCCAATAGAAATATTTTTTTTTTTTTTTTTTTTAAATAAATGTATATCACTTCTATTTATTTTAACGAAGTAAATATACGAATGAAATGCTGTCAGAATGAAAATATAGAAATGAATGAAGGAAATCGTTGTTTTAATTAACTTCAAGGGAATAGAACATTTGTTCCCAATTGTTCAATTACTGGAACAGTTGCTCTATCTCTGTCTTACCGGAATGAGGATATTAGGAAAACATTACCAATGTTCGTGTCGCCCTGCAAACCTCGCTCGTTGGGTCTACCTTTCTAGAAAAAATACTCTTTCAGTAGATACAGATCTCTTACCGAGGAGGAAGTGACAGGTACAATGGAGAAATGGAACAGAATCGACACGTTGACTGCCAGCCTAATACCTAGCCTTGAAAATTTCTACGAGGCCAAAATTTTGTTTCGAGACTACTTCTGTTTTCAATCTCACTAAATTCCAAGTCTTAAACAACTTTATTTTCTGTCCACCTCACATTCGAAATCAATTCTTCTAGCTCTTTAGCGAAAGGTCTTGTCGCCCGTATACAGTAAGAAGAAAAACTGAGTCGTAGACATTTTTCTAAGAAATGCCTTTCATTGTTTAACCCTCTTAGTACCTCACAGCCAAAAGATCGGTTTTTTAATTATCGTACAATTGTATAATGTGTATACAAGGGATTAAGTTCAATAAAATGAATTCTTTGAGCAAGGCATACTTGAAAAAGGAAAATGCATGTTTAAATATGTTTCATCTTGGATATGTATAAATGGAAATACTTGTGTGATTTTTATTATTTGTACAGATTCTCTTGAATAGTAACCAATGTTTTTAAGGTTTACTTTCTCAAATTCTATAATTTAGAACTTTATATACTTGTTTAGTGTATAAAAGTTATTTAAACTGTTTGGTTAATTTCTTATTGTGTCTCTTTGTACAAAATATATACATATATATTTATGTACATTATATTATAATGTATATAATAGAAAATTTGTTCGTGCAAAGAGAAGTAATTCAATAAGAAATTAACCAAAAAATTATGTAAAAGTTAGAAAAAAGTAAAAAATCTCAATCCTACGGCCATTAACGATTCCTCGTTAAGTTGTATTCGAAAATGATCAGAACGAAAGAAAAAGAATTGTACTGATCGTATTGTACTGATCAGGAACAAAAAACTGTATATTCCGAGTGTAATAAAGTAGCACAGAGAGAATGTTTTCAGCTTCGTTCGCGTATAAAGACGTATCGCAATCCCTCCATTTATGTTATTTTATTAAAAAATATATATACCTTTGTTTTTCATTCAAAATAACTATTCAATTTATCAAAAATATTCTTTCTCTTTTTCTTATATGATACTACATCTCACAATCAAACGAAACAAGAGGAAGAAGTTGTATTTATTCTTAAGAAGAATGTGGTAATTTTAAAAAGTGTCTGTTAAAATGCATACTTTCCGGGACATTTTCGAGCCGTACATAAAAAAAATTGCGAGGTACTAAGAGGGCCCGATATCGGATTCGCAGTGCTTGCTATACACCGCCGACTCGAAGAATAAAATTCCACGAGATTTCTTCGTCGGATTAGTTGAGAGATCAAAGTTTCAGACACAAGATTGTCCCTTTATTACGAATTATTCGAATAATAAGAAATACTTTACAGAGAAATTGTTTCGAACGATTCAGTTTCGGGAAAAATCCGTTTTCCAGCTTTTGGTAGGTCGATTTACCCAACTCCCAGACAAAGATTGCCTGAAATCTAAAGGGTGCCAGGACGAGTAGCACGTTTGAATCGCAGAGATATCAAGGTTAGACTGTACGGTGGTGAACGTGTCGACGATCAAACGAAAAGGTAAACGAGAAAATAATACGGACCTACACCGCCGCGTTTATTGTTGGTCACAGCATCCGATCACGGAACCAGGAATTAGAACGCGGTGCTGGATTGGGGCTGTCGTGGCACGTTCGGTCCATGGGGGACGAGCTGCACACCGGCACCACCCCCGCCGCCACCGCCGACGACGCCTTCCGGTGCCCCCGGAACTTTGTATCCCGGCTCCATGTCGTAGTCCGGCTCGAGCGCAGGATTGACTCGTCCGTTCGATTCGTCTTTGCTGCCGTAGAGCCTGCCGGCGCCGGCAGCCAATACAGCCATTTGCTCGCCCTCCGCCGGGTCTGGACCGACCCTTTCAACGTCCTCCGGTATATTAACGACACACCTGAAGACATCGTAGCCAGGAGCCAGTCGGCCGGTGAGAAAGGCCACCTGCGTGCCGTACGACACGCCTATCAACGTTATCAACGACATCAACATCGCCATCGTTCGGAACGGGAACCCTTGGGTGTCCGTCTCCTCGTCGTACCCCGGATAATGAATCAGCGCGGGAAGTCCCATCATCGGCTCGCCGCCGCTGATCCTCACCATGAACGCTATTATGTAAGCGGACAGACTCCCGTAAGTGTTGCAGTGCTCTTTGAAGTGGACCACCATCAACAGCTGGGGGAAGAGTATCACGTAGACCAGGTCCGAGCACATCGACCAAAGTCCGTAGATCGACGGTATCGTCAACGCCATCACCGTGCTCAACACGCCGACCACGCCTATCCCCGCTCTCATCACCCAGATGATCTCCATTTCCGACGCCTGTTCAAGGGGGTAAACGTCTAGTAGAGACCACCGGCGTCGATTCCATTCTACGACGTCGGATAGGTATCGTATCGGAATTGCGAACGCGTGATACAACAAGCGTATATACGAAGACGTGTGGAACGTGATGACGATTATAGTGTCGTGGATAGAAGCGGGTTTTGTTTATGCGAACGGAGAATGTCGGAGGGTGGCGAATTAAATTTCATTGCGAAGCGACAACACGAATGCAACGACGAGTATTCCCCTGTCCTGAACGATAGTCTCACACCCACGTTCATGCATATGCTAAGTGGAACGGTTCGAAGGAGCTGGGTTCCATCCTTGCGTTATCTTGGCGGATACCGTTCCCGCAGTCCTGATTAAAGGACACCTATCTAAATGCGGTTGGCAACCCTCGGGACTGCTTTCTACGTTTACTGTGACTTGAAGCGGTGATGAGCAATGATATCTTGAATGATGATTCGAGTAGCTTAGTGAGCGATCTTGGTTCAGAGACCATACGTACGATGACGGTTTTAATGACGATGGTGATGATAACGAACGTAAGATTTGAAGGAATGTGTGATAGCGGTCGATATCGTCGAACGATTCGACGCACGGTGGTGGCGATGGTAATGGTAATGAAAGTTATGATCGTTACGATGATGATGACTATTCGTCGTGCGACGAGCTTGAAGCGATAGATGTCGAGATCGTGGAGGAATCGAATGCATGATGCGACACGGAGTTAAATATAAAGCAACGACGATCTACGTAATGGCGACGAACTTACCCTCTGACGGAAGATCAATTTATACACGTTTCTGGCGAACATCGAGCTAGCCGAAAGGATGCTACTATCTGCCGAAGACATCACTGCTGCTGATACTGCGCCTAACCCGAAAAAGGAAACGAAATCTGGTGTCAAATACTGCAAAACCATCGGTAGGATCATGCTTGTTTCGGCCTCGGTGAGAGGATAAGGACCCTTGTATCCTGTTTCGTTCCAAGCTGCAACAGATTTTACCATTTCTTGGTGTAATTATATATTTTTTTTTAATATACTAAGGACAAGAAAATACAAAAAATGGATATTCAAACTTTAAAATCTTGCCGTTTTTTGATTTATCAATATTTTATAATTATTCTGGTTCGTGCCATAGCGACGTTATTATTAACGAAGATGTTTCTTGATTTTTCATTTCGGATAAGCAGAACGCCTAAAATCGTGGCAACCACGAAGATACTTGTTTCAAGAGGGTCTGTACAAGATCACTTGTACTACGTTTAATTATGATTATTTTTACCAGAAAAGAAATGTGTATGTTCCTGAAATGTGAATAAATAGGTACGCAAAACCCTTTATAAAAATTCCGTATAAATTAAACAAATTTGCAGATATCACGACGAGCGTAAGAATCAGGTGATTGAAAATCAATACAGGAAAGAGACATGCGAAACCATTTTTGCGATTTATTTTATTCCAACGTCTTTATTATCAAGCGTTACGTCAGTGTGACATTTTTCAGACACGCGCCCATACTGTCGACTGTTCCAAAAATCGATCGTCTTTTGATAACTCATCAATCGTTACGTCAGTGTGACATTTTTCAGATATGCACCCATACTATTCGTAAATGATTTTCAATCATAAAAAAAGATGCTTGATAGAACTATAAATTGACACTCTAGACTCGAATATCTCCTAAAAAAACTAAAAATAATTGTATGTGAAAAGACAGACATACGGATCCAATGTAAAGACTGAAGATTAAATCAGTTACGCGCTTTAATAAACCAAGCCAAAAAA
>NW_026534329.1:6743168-6750085 GCF_026225885.1 Hylaeus anthracinus | reverse complement strand
ACTGAAGATTAAATCAGTTACGCGCTTTAATAAACCAAGCCAAAAAAGAACTATAAATTGACGCTCGAGACTAGAATATCCTCTAAGAAGAATAGAAATATATACAAAATGTATACAAAAATTGTATTGTATTGTATAGAAAATGTAAATTGTTCCACAGCTAAGAACGATGTTGAAAACGTTGTCCCACATGCGTGCACTTAGTAAACTTAAAGAAATCTATCTCGTTCCGTAACGGAATAAAAATACAAAGGATACCGATACAGTGCATAGAGTGTACATTAGTTCCGGTGATTCTATTGTATTCCGTGTTACTGGACGAGTCGCATTACCACCCTCGCCCTTCGCGCCGCGGATGCCATATGACAAAATCCCACGCTATTGTACACACTGTGGGATATCGAGGCACCCTTCCGTTACAACACCGACCCGCTTAGCCCTGGAACCTTGTAAATACCAGCAGTTCTCTCTCCCAAGTGCTACGAAATGTCAAGTAGCCTCTGAATGTGCCGGTCGAGGGGAAGGGATGGATGTAGAGCAAACCGGGGTCTAATTCAATCCCCTTTAGCTTCGGGAACCCGTGAAACATGTTTCTACCCCCTCGAACCAGACAAGGTGAACCAATACGCGGGCCAAAACAGAACAGGCGAAGTCGAATTTAGTGTCATTGCGACGAAATCGGATAAATTTTGCGAAAGGAATAATTATTTATTTATTGTATTGCTTCAAACCATAAGTGGCTTATACAGCGTACAATAATTGTGGTAAATACAATTTAGTTACATCAAATTCTTATATTACAGTCTTTGAGAAAATTATATATAATTTTTAACCCTTTAATATTCGGTTCACTAAAAAATGTGCTGATACAATGCGGAGGACGATATTTTGAATGCCATCCGCTTCGTTACGAATGTAACTTTTATCACTCCGACTGGAATTGTATTACTATTTCATTATTTATTCTGTTATTATTGTATTTAGAGCTCGCTGCAAGCCGGTGAAAATTATATACCGCGTTTTCGAAAGTGTCTGTCGTTGTTTTTAAATGATTCATTCAATTTCATTTATCTCTGTTATTTATTTCTTGAAATATAAAGTTAATATAAAAAAGGGGGAAAAATGAATTAAAAAATAGTTTCTATCTTTGACGACAATAATAATTTTTCAACAATATGTAAATATAACAGCAACGTATATAAACATTCTTGCATATAAATAACTACCTTATAAACTTAAGTAGCGTCTTTTTTTACCACTTTGTGGAGCGACAAGTGTTAAAAGCTTGAAACAAATTATGTTCTTTTCGTTATCTCAATAAAACTATATTTCCGTATAGTTCGATATTTTCATCTGAAGATGCGACCTGATTTTTCCCCAAAAAATAGTTTCACGAATAATAAAGGCTGTCTTCCTTTAATCGAGTAAAAGATGAATGAAACTCGAATGACACGAGTAACGTACAGTATGAATGTTTTGCCGACTAATTATTTTCATAAATGAAAATAGCATTAAAATGATTCGTTGTAAACTATTACCATGACGCGTACGTTCGCGTTAATTATCGTTATTTCTACTCGCGGAATTGTATTACAAAAGGAGAAATGCATTATTCCAATGGTAACATGAATACGGTCGCGAAATTTACACGACTGCGGTTGAAATTTCACGTAAAACGAAGCTGTGTACAATGTTAATAATACAAACAACCTTCCTCGTAAATTGTACGCGACAAAGAGAATGTATAAATAAGCAATGCAAGGACAAGATATAAATACTCGTAAAGAGCGTGGTCTGTAGATGGCGAGGTATGTAACATAGGTATGTACGGCATGTAAATGTATGAATAAAGGTTTCAAACAAAGAAGAACACTGATGTTTTACTTCTGAATCACAGTCGAACCTGGTTAAGTAGGATCTCAGGAGATGCCAGGTTTAATCTCACAAAGAGATTCTCTTATCCAGCTTCAAGAAGGGTTTCTCTCGTTTACAGAAGCTCTAAAAGCTATCGTTTTATTTATTAAAATTAATAAGGAGGTCCTGGTGGTAGATTCTATTCGTACACCGATCAATTTTCCAAAAAACTTTTGCGTGACATTGTAGTTTCTTGGCTTCTTTTTTTTATAATCAATGACATTCTACAGTCCGTCTCACAAGAGTGTATTGGCTATATATTTTTGTAAAATATTTTTACATTTAAAAAGATATGGAGGTCGTTTCCAGCATCTTTCCCCGAAAAATTAATTAATAGAAAGCATACCGAGACATATGCGGAGACATATGGTTTGTGCAAACATACGTGAACAGAGAGCGCTCGGTTAATTTTTATTTCGCCAGTTTTTTCTTTCATTTTTCTATTCAACTTCACACGATATATATAATAATTGTTCCTTATTCAAGTTCATTGCTCATTGTACATTATTGATGTTTCGATACAAAGATTTGTCAACAATTTGATATTTGAGAAAAAAAGAAACTTACGCGTTGCTTTGGCGATCGCTCCAATCAAAACGGGCGGGATGGCCATGAGGATGCAGCCTATCGCAGCCACGTAACTCAGCAGTTGTGCCCTTCCTGCCGTTTTCGAGGACAAGACCCGTTGGAAGTACACTTGCCAAGGAATTCCACCGAAAATAAGCAATAGCCCGTAATCTAAGTAAGACCAGTACTCCTTTCGCTTCACCTCGCCGATCCAATCCACCTCCATGGAACTAAGGGACTCTACCTTCGGATGCGCCCAGGCGAAAGGAATGCACATCCACTGTAACAAAAATCATAAAATCCCGTCTGCGGAAACTGCAGATCAAACGACATTCAATTATGGTTGGTAATAATTGAGACTTCCAGGTACAAGTCGTATAAGATACCCTTTAGTTTCGTCAGCATTACAGCTGGCTTCTTCAGGGGTCGAATGAAGCATTGATATTCAACAATGGTCAGTTAGTACCAACCATAAAAAATCGAGTCGTGAAAGCTTACAATATCTTAATATTGAATTGTCTCTAGAATATAACAAGAATTTGTATTTGTGACAAATTCCATAAGCAATTGGTTCAAGCATCATCAAAAATATAATATTCAAAGCTGTTGTGTTAATCATTAATATTCATTAATTTAATAAATATATATTTTGGGAAAACATTAACAAAGTATCAGAAGAAATATAAACCAGAAATAAACAGGACACTACAGTTAAATTATTAATTATTATTATTGTTAGATGTAAGAAATTTTTTTACCTAGTCGTAAGTAATTATTTGTGTAAATTATTTATGACTCACGTACGTAGTTTGTAAAAGTTTAAAAAAAGGAATTTACAGTGGTTGCTAATGGGATACATTCTGACGCGACAATAAATAAATGAAATATATATATAACTAAGGAAATATTTATTTGTAATAAATAGAGTGCAGATGTTGAGCGAAACAAAATCTTTGTAAAAGTACTTACAAAATGGAGCCTGACTAAAAAGTTATTTTATTCTGAAAATATTATAATATGAACTTTACTTTCAATATTTCAATATTCTTTTTATATTATTACACAATGTGTGCACTTTGTAGTTCCTTGGATATTTAAATTTTCTATGAATGCAAAAGTCCGCAGTCTAATAATAAATGAAAGGAATAGTTTCGGCCTTAAAACGGGTTTGTAATATATTAAAAGAAAAAAGAATCAAAATTAGACTGGTTTCGATTAGTTTGAAATTTTGTAACTGAAAATAAGGAGCGAAATGTAATCGTGTTATTGCCGACTTAATTACGTGAAATTAAAAGAGAGAAAGATCTTGAAGACACGTGATAATACGTTGTATTATTGTCTGTGATTTTTCAATACTCTGTATTTTGCATTATTATGCTGTATTTAGATGGAATATCTTGTATTATACTATACCCTATAAATGTCCTATAAATGCAAAAATCCGCAGTCTAATAACAAATGAAAGGAATAGCTTCGGTCTTAAAACAGGTTTGTAATATATTTAATTATTTAAACAAAAAAGAAAAAAAAAATTAGACTGGTTTCGATTAGTTTGAAGTTTTGTAACTGAAAATAAAGAGCGAAATTGTAATCGTGTTATTACCGACATTAATTACGTGGAATTGAAAGAGGAAAAGATGAAAGAGCTAGAGTACTGAAAAGGTTCTTGTTTGAGTAGAGTAACTACAGAAGAATAAATACGGATGATGGTATCCTTGACTGGTGGTCGAATACGCTGTTGCTGAATAGTTATCTTGCCGAGGGTTTGATATCATCGCGATTAATTAGAGTTAATGGACAAACGTCAAAGGAAATTCTAGAATCAACGAAACAGAGAAGGATTCGTGTGAATATTTAAACCGAAAATTATACCTTCTAGCAGGGAACTTTACGTATTTAATGAAAAAGCGTAATATCGAATAACTCGTGCGAGGCTAGGAGAAATGAACGGATAGCATTTCATATTAGAGAAATTAAAAAGCGAGGATAAAGTTAGTTCTTCATTAGTAATATTCTTAATAATTTACTGTTCAGAATAATGTCAAAATAATGACGCATCGGAATACTTTGAAATTAATGTTTAATATTTAACCAGAAAATGTGAAATGTTAGATTTTCTATCGTTATATTTATTAATATATCGTACAAAAAGTACTTACATGATTTCAATTTAATAATTTATATAAACTCGAATGTTAGTAACTAGAATTACCGTGTATAGTGTGTGCCTTTTAAAAGTACTTCCGTATTTTTGTAATTAAATTGATACAGGCTAAATCAATGTGTCTATGTAACTAACCCTACGAGAATAATTATGATGTACTAAAATTATATATTCATTATTAATATAAAAAGTGTAAGATGCATATTTCAAAAAATATTATTCGAAATACGGTGTCAAAATGTTTCTCGACATTATAGATTACCAAAAACAAGCAACAACAACAACAAAACAACAATTTGCTAAAAGTAAGAGAGAAAATGTCCTTCGCTGATTCTTACGTTGATCTTTATCTGACAAAGTTTGGAAGGAATAATAGTCTGATAATGCTCTCGAAGGAAGTAGGTCACTACGTATATAGGACCGGATAAATTTGGTAATATAAATACTTGCCCTACTATCGATCTGGTGGAACCAACTTCGCCACAGAATTCGATAATCATTCATAACGAAACGAAAATGCAAAATTTTGCAAAGTGCGTCTACGAACATAGTTCATGTTTACTTGATTTTTCTAAGTGCGTAACTGTCGCTTCAGTTATTGCACTGAATCCGTACGTCTCGATACAATTATTTCAAATTTCTTCTTGACATTACTTTCATAACTCCTTAATTTCGGCTTAGTGACAAGGGAGATATATTTAGTTGGTCTCCATCAGCTGGGACACTTGATGTATTATTAACTAATTGATTTGCTTTTTCCCCCTCAAATTAAAAAGTTCTAGTGTCGAAGAAGATTAGATGTACTTCAACACAAAGTTTACGAAGGATCAGATTTTGATTATCACAGTAATGCTTTAAAAAGTGAATTCGATTTACTAAAATTAATTAGGAAGCATGACCAGAAATGAATTTGGATATCGTACAAAAAGTACATAAACGATTTCAATTTAATAATTCATATGAACTCGAATTTTAGTAACTAGAACCACCGAGTACAATCTGTACCTTTTAACCATACACCCGTATCTTTGTAATTAAATCGACAGAGGTTAAATCAATGTGTCTATTCGCATTGTTGGCGAATAATATAAACCGTTTCCAAGACACCTTGTGAATGGATCGTAACGACTGAAAATGGCCGTACTCTGTAAACGTAGTGTTAAGTGTTACGTACGTAGGTTTATCAACTTACCAATCCGATGAAGATGCAAAAAAGCTGAATAACGTCAGTATAAGCAACAGAGTAAAGACCTCCGAAGAGAGTGTACAAAACAGCGATACAGGCGCTGAAGATGACCGAGGTACCCTGGTTCATGTCGATGATGACTGCTAATGTAGCACCTAAAGCTGCCAGAATACCCGCGGCCCAGAAGACCTCGCCACAGAGGGCAGGAAGAAACAGAAGACCTCCCATGCGTTCACCAAACGCATCCTGAAGGGGATCCAGCATAGTAATGTACCCTTGTTCCCGCATTTTATTTGCAAAGAATATACCACCTACAACAGCACAATCAACCACACGCATTTGTCATTAATCTAGCCATTTTACACGGGGAGAATACAAATTTATTAAAACTACAGGGAAAGGGGAGAAGCAATTTCAGATTTTTCAATTTATTTTTCACCAATTGTAAGAAAGGTGTTAATAAGACAAAATCTATCGTTGATTTTAAAAGTATAAATTTGCCATTTACCAGCAAATAAATGTATATGCATTTATAATGTTTTTACATTCTGTACGGAATGGAATTCTTAAAGCCGCATAATCTAAGAACTGGAGAACTTGTATATCGTTTCTAATAACACAACAGATACTGGAATATTTTGAACCGTATTGCCAATCCTGTCAAAATCTCGTCAAGATCTCGTCGAGATCGAGATCGAGAAATCGAGAGTCAAAAGAATCAGATATTTGACTATTTTTACCTACTCAGTGCGACTTCAAAATTTTGCACTAAATCATCTAGCTGTGGCTCAAAATAATCTTTTACTAACAAGGGATAATCGGTAAATCGAGCAATAAAATTTCCTACTACTCTCACTCGAACTAATTTGAATTTTCTCTCTCCTTGAAAATCTCTTTATAAATGACTAACAATATTAAAAACTACAATATACTATACTAATAACTATAACATAATAACTATAATAAACTAACAAGGACCGTCACCCAACCGTAAAACGATAATTTTTATTAAACTTGATATACAGATAAGACATTGAAGAATATTAGACACAATTTTCTTTTATATCAGTTGATATTCATGTTCAA
>NW_026534329.1:6737460-6743158 GCF_026225885.1 Hylaeus anthracinus | reverse complement strand
CATGTTCAACTGTTGAAAACTATTCTCGAAGTTGTAAATGAAATTCCAATTCAATTGAAGGCCTGTTCTGAGATTATACCAGCAAGGTTTAACCGGTTAACTGATGGAGAAACCATAACGGAACTTACCAAAGACAAGACTGAGGGCATATCCGAATGGCGCCTGGCACCAAACGAGACCTTTCGTATAGATCGCTTCGGCGGTGCCGTTGATGTAACCACCGCCGACCCAAGTCGCCGTCATAGTGAATATTCCGACGAACAGTCCAATTGAGCGACCCGCTAGCATGACTTCTTCCTCGGAGTCGTTGCCGGCCTCTTTCTTCCTGGCCGCCCATATTCCTACGCCTAGGATCAGCACGTAGAATAGAACGATTGAGATTATACCAGCAAGGTTGATCATCTTCGGTGAGTACGGGTCCACCTGCGTGAACTCGAACTGACGGAGACGCAAGTCCGAGAGGTTCGGCGGTCGATCGGATTTCGAGAAGTTTGGATACCTGCGTGCAAATAAGAAACAACGCTCTTCAAGCATCGAAGGCAGAGACAGAGTTCACCGAAAGGTCGGAGTAACGAAAGAGTTACTTGCTGTTAGCAGAGTTAAATATTTTCGGGAATATTTGTGCTTCACGACCTGGTTCGTCGCGATCGATACTAACCGAGGCTTTCGGATGTGAATCGTGTTCTTTGGATAAGACACTGGAACGTTTCGCCAGCATTGTACCTAGCTTAACTCTCTAAACACCTTTTTGTTTCTATTCTATTCGCATCTTTGTTAGGAATTAATTGTGTTGTATGTGATAATACGTTGTATTATTGTCTGTAATTTTTGAATACTCTGTATTTTGCAGTATTATGAGGATTGGAACAAAATAATACAAAATGGAGAAAATCACTTTGATACAGGTTTCGTTCATCTTCTCTTCGAAACAAATAAATTTTTGCTACAATAAAAACAGCAGGAATTAAGATTGCCGCCTGATAAGTTCTTAAGAATATAATTAATTTATATATTCAATGATAAATTTCAAAAATTATATTCTTATGATAAATATAAAGTATCTTGAAGGTTATACAAAAAAAAATGTTATCCTTTAATGACGAAGGAAGTACGACTCTAAGGGGATTTTTAGGAAAATTTGTTTCACTTGAGTTACTTTCCCATGTATTATGTACTAACATTGTCACCACGTGTTATATTTTGTTCAACTGCAACGAAACACGAACCATAAGCAACTGGTTGAAGAAAAAAGCATTTCTAAAAGAACCAGGAAAAAGTGCGCGTCATAATTACACAGCGATAAGATACATGCAAAGAGTAATACCGTGACGTGATCGAAAAAGAAAAAAAAAGTGCACTCGGCGGTTAACCCTTTATTTACCAGGCGGGACTTATAAGTCCCGTCAATTTTATCATGATACTGTATTAATTAAACGCTTTGAAACCTATTGCGACTTTCAAGTCCACTCCTATGAAGTTCGTTTTTAATTGTTGGATGCGCAACCTTTTTTTCTTCTTTTGGAAGCCGGTTAGAAACCACCCATGTAAGTTAAAATGAATCAGTGCTATGCCAAGAGCTCATCTGGCGCACTTTAAATAAAACTGAAACTGAAACTGAAACCTAGAGACAACTCCATAAGATGATACGAGACCAAGATGGACGTCTAGATTTAAAAAACTTGTGAGTAATTCGGTAAATAAAGGGTTAACGTGTTAATCACAGGTAGAAACAACGGAGAATCTCCGTTTCTTTTGGAATTCAATCGTCTCTCGTTAATTGCATTCTGCTCTTCCGGTCGATTAACGATGTGGTCGATGCGCTCGCACCTAATGCGTGCAATTAAGTGTAAATTCTATGTTCCTACCCAGAAGGCATTTAAATCGCCCGGCTGAGTTCACCCTCTAATCCCATTAGTCCCGCTTTACCCTTCTCGGGGTAACCAGCTTTCACATAAGGAACACGTAGCTGTGGTGACATAAAAAAAAAAATAAGGCATGACGCATGTAAACAAAACGGAAAGGTTCAAGGTCTTGAATTGGAATTAAATGCATTGGAATTAACAAGCAAAGCTCGCGCGCTCTATTTAATTAGCGTGATTAGGGTACCGATACGAGATCCAAACAGTATTTTATCCGGACCACACGTACGCAATCCTCGGACCTCTTCTTAGATAATGAAATAAAATGAATATGGTGCTTTGTACCCAAGCATTATATTATAAATAAATTAAACTATCTAATGCTTACGTAAAGATGCACATATATATGTATCTTTTATATGTATTTCAGATTTGTCGGTTATATTTTTGATAATGTGATATTGCTCAATGCTCAGTTAAACACACGGAAATTAATATATATAGAAAGTACAACGTTTAAATGGTTCCTACAAAGAAAAGACTGCGAAAATATGGCAATAGTTATAATACATAGAGTTACGAAAAATAAATTATAACAAACTTAGTAATAGGATGTAAAACATGTTTGTACAAGATAGATTTAAGGAAAAGTCTTTGTAAAGAAACGCTTATGTACGCTTATGTATGGATTAAAACGATCTAGTGCAATGCCAAGAGATCATCTGCCGCGCTTTAAATAAAACTGAATAAATAAATTAAAGATGAAGTAGCAGCCACTTGGATCAACACGTTGAACGCCACGTCACCCATATATGGGCGACAGAGCTTTTCGCTAAGGAACTTCAGCAATTAATTTTAAGAGTTAAGTATTAATGAAAATAAGTGGGAATAGAATTCGTAAATTTGTATGGTAATAGAAAAATAAGTAATACGACAAATATTAGATTCTCTAGTTTTCAACTGTCTCAAAATTTTAACCCTGTAGACATTTCCATGTGAATCAGTCTGCCAGTCAACGTGTTAATACGTTCAATAGTAAGTAAATTTATTCGATAATTTGAATTTGTGAATTTATCTTTGAATCTGGGTTTGCAAACGAGATATTACATAAAATTCTTCACGTAAAATTAATGTAATATTAGGATAAGCCAAGGTAGAACATATACACCCCACGCAGAACGAATTGCATTAAATTTCCTTTAAGCATCAAAATTCTTGCAAGGTCTCTAAAGTAATTAGTAACGAGGTATGATCACTCTCCTTTAAACTCTCGCTTCCACTAGTCACGTAAAAATACTCGAAACTCAAAATTCTCCACGATTTTACTAAACCAAAACCCAATTAAACGTATGGATAAATTAATGTAGCTAATAATGAAATCATGAAAGAGCTTTTCAAATGCTACAAAGTGATATATAAAACACTTCCATATAAATTGATTTTAATAACTCCAAAAAATTGCACAAACTGAAACAACGTAAAAAAGCACACGAACGTTTGCTTCGCCCTAATACCATATTGAATTAATTACATCGACATTGCTTTGCCATAGCAAAGAATTCTTAAAAATCCCGTAAACAGCTAAAGGTAACAGCTAAAGGTATGTAACCCTTTAAGTACCGTAGCTCGTGCAAAGTCTCCGAGGTAAATACGAAAAGGATCATAATCGTGGACGTTTTTAGCAGCCAAGGGATAAGTGGAAGAAGCTCGCGCGTTGAAGCGTGAATGATTACGGAGGAATTTCTTTTCTATAGGGGCACAACAACAAGTTCATGATACCTCTGATGACCCCGCGGTGTACAATCACGCAATAGCGGGGGACAGCCTCACACGGGTACCGGCGGCATGTCCTGATGACGGTCCTTCCAGACGACCGACGACGACGGCGGGTTGGGATTCGGGGGGCAGCAGTCGCCCCACCGGAGCGAGGTCTTCTGGGAGGGGCTATTCCTTGTTCTAAACGCGAGGCCGCCCATGGGCGCTGATGGCCATCGATTTTCACCCAACTCACCGAGCCTGCTGCTACCTTTGCTTCCTCCTCGATTTTCTCCTTCGCCCACGCTTCTTAATACCGATCGCGGGGGTCAGTGCGGTCCTTCACCTGAAAGAGTGACGTGCAGCCTTCCAGAAATGTGCGTATCTCTTAAAAATCGAACGCCGACGCGACTGGAGAACCGAAGAGAATGCGAAACACCTTTCGGTACCGAAGCTTCTCGTTATTCGATTCGACCGTACCACCATACGACAATTACGTCGCGAGACGCCATGTATAGATCGTTGCTTACACGATTTCGTGAAAATTTTACCCGTGTGTCGTATAACGATAGCGACGAGAAGCGTAGTTCGTGTCGGGAAGGAATACGGTCACGTGTATGGAGCGGAAGTGCATCTTACGTAATCGTCGATGGAATCAGGTATTACTTTTCCGTAAAGCTCCGACGAACGACTCGGCCCAGCTCCTTTTCGTCGCCACTGACGGTCGGCCGCGATCGCGAAATACGGCTATACCTGATTCACGTGCAGCACGATCGATAAATCGGAAACTACGTATCGCAGTAGCTCAGCGGCGTGTCGCGGTATCAACCAACAACAGCAACGGACTAAACCAAGGATAAGAAAAGAAAAATCGACGGCGCATACGCACACACGCGCGCGATACTCTATTCGAAAGCCATCAACGGGGGTACACAGAAACCTCATTCGTGAAAACAGGCTACCGAAACTCAAGCTGAAGGAACTTACCCCGTCGACCCGCCGGACGTTTCCGGTCTCCTCGAGCTTCTTTCCACCCACTCACACGTGTCTCGAGACGGTTCGGAGTTCACGCGGCATACGCGGTGGCCCTCGGCGATCACTTTCGCGCGCGAACCATTTCTCGGAGGAATCACTTCCTGTTACTCTTGTTCGGGGATACGAACCGATCGAGCGGCAGCGAAACAAAACGAGAGAAGGAGATTCGGGAGTCGAGGCCGGGAAAGCGTGGCGGTGAAAAAAATCGCGGGCGACGAGCGAACGGGCGAACGATAACCGTGATCGTTCAACCTTGTCGTCGTCGTCGTCCTCGTCAGAACGACGTGCCCTTAGCGTCCTTAACGGTCGTGGAGGCCACCCCGTACTGAACTGTCAGTGTCTTTCTCGCAGTCGAGGACCGGCGGAGGGACGGTTCCGTGATATTGATTCGACCCCCGTGACGTCATACAGACTCACGGGGGGTACGTCCTACCCTCGCGTTCAGCTTCCGCCTCGCTCTCTCCGTTCGCCCCTCTCCGTCCGTCTCGCTCTTTACGCCCACCTTCGCTCTCCTCTCCGCGACCGGGGTGCTTCTCGTACCCCTACACCTACCCCTCCCTCCCTCAAGGGGGTTGAAGGTGGTAGGCGTGGACTGAGCGAAAAGCCGCGAGTCTGCGCTTAAAATACCACAGATGTGCCGCGAGCCCCACTAGCGCCGCGCGTATCAACCGGAATCCAGGTGGCCGTTGGTCCGACGACAGGTACATTGATGGACGAAATTGTCAGACACCGTCGGAATACTTGGACGAGAGCTTAATGATTTATTTATACGCGGCAGAGTATAAATATAGCGTCATTTACATTTTGGAATTATTCAGGCTTTTCAGGGGAAATGAAGAAAGATGAATTGTATGGGGTGGAAGGATGTGATAAATAATGCGTTTGATATTGATCTTTTCAAAGGTGCTCTTATATGCGACATGAGACAATCGAACAAGTGATTTTCAATTATTGCATAAGTATTGGAGCATTTACATTTTGAAATTTTTCAGTCAAACGCATCCTGAAGGGGATCCAACATAGTAATGTATCTATTGATCTATTTATAC
>NW_026534329.1:6733211-6737450 GCF_026225885.1 Hylaeus anthracinus | reverse complement strand
AAAGGTGCTCTTATATGCGACATGAGACAATCGAACAAGTGATTTTAAATTATTGCATAAATATACCATCAATTACATTTTGAAATTTTTCAGTGTTTTCAGTGGAAATGAAAAAAGGTGAGTTGTATGGGCTGAGAGGATATGACAAATAATGCGTTTGATATTGATCTTTTTAAAGTTGCTCTTATGTGCAACATGAGACAATCAAAATAGTGATTTTCACTTATTGCATAAGTATAGCACCAATATAGAGTCAGTCAGTGTAAGAAGTATTCGTAAGAAGTAGACATCTTTTTTATATGTACAGATTATTCATAGAATGTTTAGTTTCAAAAATAAAAATTAAAAACTTAAAAAACTTCTTGCATGAAATCTCTTAATGGTCTGTTCTTGTTTGCTTAAAGAAAAAAAAAAACAACAGTCGAACATTCGAATTTAAAAAAAAAATCACCTTATAGAGAATGATAAAACGAACCTTTTTTTATATATACATTTTATTTATACGACGTTTAGTTTCAGAGATACAAATTGAAAACTTACAAGATCTTTTTCCTAAAATTCAATTTTTCCAACGAACTCCTAACTTTCCAATTTTTATTTTCGAAACTAAGCGTCCTATGAATAAACTGTAAAAATAAAAAAGTTTCTTCTCATCGTCCCCTATAAGGTGATACTTTTTTTAAATTGATTTAACGAATGCAAACATTTCTCTGAGTCCATTTCTCGAGGACGTACATACACGCCCTTCGCAATCGAAGGATTAATTACAATATTCTTACATAGCAGTAATTGCTACAACTTTCTACTCGAAACTGTATTCACCTCCGCATGTATATAATAAAAAATAAAGATGCCGTCGCACAATCCGTATAATTGTCCCAATTAACGTGTGATGTCAGTACCTGGCACATATGGTATGTATTAGATCGTCCCAAAAGTTTCTTTCGTGAGTTGCATTCAATTATTTTCTGTGGCAGTGTTTATATAAATAGACAATCTAATTTCTTAGACGTTGATGCTGTAGCAGTAACGAAGCGAAATGAATCGTACCCAATTCAGTAACGTAACGTAAAACATAAAGTATTGTGTATATATTAATTATTAATAAAACGAAAGAAACTTTGGGGACAACCTAATACAACCTAATAGACCTTTACTCGCCGTATTGAGTGCGTGCATGCCATTACGTAAGATCACACGTTGAACCGTTCAGCAACGCTGACGTCCGAAACGAAAATGACGCGACTAGAAAAATATCTTTCAATGGTTGGGCAATGAATTGCGCCTCTTACACGTTTGCCATAGGCCAACAGAAAGTGCGGACAAATACAACGGATCCACCTTAGCTTCCCTTGACGAACGACACAATGTAGAAGAGCAAATATAGCAGCTCGTTGAAGGTAGACAAAGATGCTTGCAGGAGTGAATCGCGAAACCAAACCTTCCTATACCTCTTCTGCTCCTGCATGGTCGATATCACTTGACCCACTCTTTCGAATCCAGAAACTGTACCTACGCTTTTATACTCAGCCTCCATCCTCGGACCATCCTCGTCACGGAGAACTCGATTTTATTAAAAGCGTCTTGCTGCTGTAACGCACGCTCCAAAGTAAATATTTACGATACGAACAGAGAAGCAAAACCGTGCCGATCCGATTTTCCACGAAAGCGCATCGGTCCCGAGGGACAGACTGCGAGGAACAGGACTCGATTTCTATTCCAGGAATGTCATTTTTATTTGTAAATACAGTGCATTTCGTCGACCTATCCAGGTGATATGGTACATTTTGTGAATTTTTCCGAACGCCAGGCAGAGTGCGAGAGTAGTCGGGAAGACGATGGAGCGGATTCAAGGCACTTCTTGATAACAGGGCACGCAATGCACTCTACTCTTTGGCCCGCAGGTGAAGGTGTTCTGAAATAGAAAGAAAAATTGATTTGTCAAAAGTTGACTCACATACAGAGCCGGATAAAATGACAGGGTATGTCTTATATTCGAATGTTTGGTGTGATTGAGTTGTTATATTTGAAAATGGAATAAGTCCACTTTAAAAACAAATGACTAACGGTGATTTTAGTAAGATGTAAATACTTTCTCTTCATATTTATAAATATATATTCGATGGAGTACAATTTTGTCATAAAGTAAACAAAAGAATCCGTACTATAATATTATAAATGCGAAAGGGTTAGTCTACGCCGAATCGATCACTTGTTTTGGTCGATGTCTCGGATTTTGTTCCAAATGAAATATATTGTACAGTAGTTTAAGTGAAATTAGGGGAGGTTTAAGTCATCATTTTGCTCGTTTCGAAACCGTTTGAGAAATACAAGCCTTCAAATATTGCGATTTCTCCCCATTTTCGTAAAAATGTGTTGTACATTTGAATTTCTTTCTCTGGTATTATTCATCCTGTCAATATCTTTTTTATTTTAATTAGGAGGGATTGCTCTTCCTGAATATATTTTTATTTGGAGCAGATCTGATTTTTGCCATATTAAACATTGTAAATGAATTCTTATTTTGCAAATACCCCTTCGAGATCACGTTTTTAAAAATCCAAAAAAATTATCATCGTATTCCTTGAAGTTTTCTCTACAAAATAGTTAAGTTCTATTCTGGTGTTCTTCGATTAGCGTCGTAATGAAATGTTAAAGACAGCTGCCTCGTACTACATCAGGTGGCCAGGCCATGCAATTCGCTGTCTACCTGTATTCGAAATTTTATTGCGGTCTTACTTGGCGTGTCACCAGAATGAAACTTAGCTATTTTGTAGAGAAAACTTCAAGGAATGCAACAATAATTTTGTTGGATTTTTAAAAACGTGACCTCGAGATGGTATTTGCAAAATAAAACTTTATCTATTATTTTTTAATATTGCAAAAATCAGATCTGCTTCAAATAAAAATATATTCATGAAGAGCAATCCCTCCCGATTAAAACTAAACGAAACGGAGGTCAATAGAATGAACAGTTCCAGAGAAAAAAATTCAAATGTACGACCCATTTTCACGAAAATGATCCAAAGTCACAATATTAGAAAGGTTGTATTTCTCCAACGGTTTCGAAACGAGCAAAATGATGACTTAAACCTCCCCTAATTTCATTTAAACTACAATATATTTCATTTGGACCAAAACAGGTGATCGATTTAGCGTGGAATGACCCGAAAGTAACTCTGCCTGTCTATCTGTTACCGTTTCACGCCTAAACCGTAGAACAATTTTCTACAAAATTTGTCAAGGAGATGGATTGCATCCCGAGAAGGTACATAGACGATATTTTATTTTAATAAAAATAAGGTGTCATTTCGAAATCCCAATATCTGTAAATAGACAATCAGAAATATCCATTGAAACGTCTGTGTTACGAAAAACAATAGTCACTGACTGTTTCACGAAGGCTCGCGTGATTAAACTGTCAGTCGAACACATTACTAGACTAAATAAAATGATTCTACTAGAATCACATTTTTGGTCAGTACAGAAATAAATACAAAAATTGTTTAAGAATACACCTACCAGTGATAATAATTAAATAGTAGAAACTTCGTCCTTCAATTTGCAAATTCTGATTGATTCAATTTTACTCCATACTGAACATAGACGACAGACTTGTTCGCCTATTCGTAAATCATTCAAAATCGAACTGTCCTATTCCGGAACATTCGGTTCGATAGATCGCGTTTCTTAATTGGAGAGAAAATAAAAGTAGACGCACTTGTAAAGAGCGGGTTCAAACGATGCTCGACTTCCTGTCAAGTGTTGCATCAAAAAGTCAAGCAGTCCACGTCATGCGGACCGTTGAATTGAAAATTGCCACGTGTCAGGTGAAGCAGAGAACGACAATAGGCACGTGTACACCGGAACGTCGTAACTGGATACGATGGAACCGAGTTCCACGGGTATCAAGGGTGATTCGAGTTCATGGCTCTTAGGCCGAGTGTGCCTCGTGCCGTACACGATGTCCCCGTGCAACGCAAAAGGGGTGTCCTGTTTCAGGATACGATCAACTTGCAACCCTTTGTGCGAATAATATATATATATATATGTGTGTGTCCTTACTTTGTTGCATACACTGCCGTACCGTTTCAACATTGAATGGATAATATATCGCGAATTGTAAATGTTGCGCAGTTGTTTATATAGTGTTGTTTTTATTCAATCGGAGCTGAAAATATTATAATACACCCCATCTAGAGTTTCAGCGTCGAATGGATAATATATCGCGAATTTTAA
>NW_026534329.1:6686812-6733201 GCF_026225885.1 Hylaeus anthracinus | reverse complement strand
ATAATATATCGCGAATTTTAAATGTTGCGCAGTTGTTTATATAGTGTTGTTATTATTCAATCGGAGCTGAAAACATTATAATACACGCCATCTAGAGTTTCAGCGGCGCGACAACTATAAGCTTGTCGACATCAAGAAGGGGATGCGTTTGGAGTATCGTGTTCCCATGAAATGGAAGAATTAATGGAGTGCAATGTAAGTACACGAGAATATGTTGTTCGTCTAACGTTGTATTCGGAGAAAATACTTCCGTGGGAAAAAAGAAGGAGCTACGAAGCAAAAATAAATCTGCACTGTCCACGTTTCCGCTAACTCGTGCTTCTGCACTCTTCTTAACCCTCGCAAGATGGATTGCAGACTTCAACCAGCCACTCGAGTGTTTTCATTTAACGCACAGAGGAGCATTTATTATCACCTTGTCAGGTAATTAATTGAAAAAATATACAGGGTGATCCAAGCAACGTGTAACTTTCGTATATAACATTTTTTCGTGGAACGCATATTTTGAAAGTTATAAAAGTGCACACTTTGCGTGGACCACCCTGTATATTCACACAACATTCTTGAAATGTGTATCTTTCGAGAAACGCAGAAACAATCGATTTGTAAACTAATTTTACAGCACAAAATTTGGCTGTAATTAAAATATTTATGTTCATATTTATATTCTTGTGTTTGTATTTCTTTACAACGGTTATTTTAGTTTGTATCTATGAATCAATCATTACCCGGCAAGAACGACGTTCATACTACGTGTTGTGGGAGATAGACAGCAATGAATGAACCAGCCACTGTTTCTCACAGGTAAAATTTTTCCAAGCGTAGGCGTACGATCGATGGAGCCGACGAGCTTTTTGCGTGACAATGGGAATTCAAGGTAATTCATGAAGTGGATAGACAAGTATGCACATACAGCACCGGCCACAATTACTCAAACGGTAGCGTATCCTATCTATATTTACGAATCATACCTGAGTTTCCTGAAATAGTAATTTTTACTCGTTAAGGAGCCTTTCAGGTTTAACGACAGATAAGTTAAGCATATCTTGGGAATTTTTTTCAAAGTTTATAATGATTATTTCACTGACAATATTATTTAGGAAAAGTATAAAAATATTCGTCTATAAGTTTGAAGCGTGCTTTTCTCGTTCCATCATTTTTTATCTGATTGTCAAAGTAAAAATGTATGTATATCAGACCGATCTTTTTGAAATTTAAATATGTTATTTTGCACCTTTAACGTTAAGGTAAATCAATAAATAAATTTTATAAAGCTTGTACAGAAATATTTGTATATCTCTTTCGAAACTGTATTATTAGTAGAAAATATATTGGGACCGTTCTTTATTTTATAAACTTCGAAAAAAATGACGGATAATGAACAATCTATGCAAAAATTATCTCGAATTATCTTCAAGACATGTTTGATAATTGTGAAATGAAAATGTTTAGTATTCAAAGATTTGTTACATCGCGAAGATTTACTGGTCAAAGAAGTAAACTTGAATAAAATTATGAATTTGTTTTAAAAAAGTAATGTTTCCATATCAATTCTTTCCAACACTTCACGAATAATTGAATAAAAATAGAACTCGCATCTCGAGGGTTGATTTTACCCCCTCGGTGTATGTTCGGGCAGCTAAGAAAATAGTGTATCATCCATCGATATACTTCGAGCACCTGCTACAACGATTTCCCATTATCGGAGGATCTCGATGTTAAAATTATTTTCAGAATTTTTAGGCAGAATAATTATACGTAAATTGTTTCTCGAACGAAGTGTTTTAAAATAAATTACGGGATTACGGAAATTTTGTTTTATTTCTTTTTGCTATAACTTCTGCAGTTTTTAACATTGCAAAAATCTTTTTTCTTATTTCAAGGTTTCTCCAAAGTTTATTTTGAGGTTTCAAAAAGTTTAATGGTAATCTAGGTTTGCTTTAATTATTTTTAAATGTAATATACATTGTACATGTATAATAAATATGAAAACAGAATTCCTTAAATTTTTTTAATGACAATCCTCACTCAAATGTTAGGAGAATTTTTAACGATGCTAAACATTATTTTTACAATTTTATTGCTGCAAATATATGTAACAATAAAGAATAAATCTTAATTAAACTAATCGAAGTTTCTGTACTAGTCGTAGAAATATATGGGAAAACAATTTATAGATCCGAAAGAAAGAGATGCGTATCCCCTAGGAAAAGTGACAGAAAACGAAACGTATAGTTTCAAACATCCCTTTTCAAATAAATTGTATACGTGCCGCTGTTTCTGCTATTCATGAAAACATCCTGTCCCAGTAAACGATATTTCAAACTCGTTTTCATACTTTTTTTTTACACATTATTTCCGTGAGAACTCAAGAGCATGTATTATTGTCAAAAATTTGTCTCAGAGTGTCACGCTAATTTCAGAATAAATCATTAACTTATGATAAGTGTAATATTTTCGTAGACATTATTGATTTCATTTATTTTCTAAGTTTTAAATTTATTCGTTTTACAAATTTATAACTAGACTGCGGATATTATTCAAATTCATATGTTTTTACATATAAATGAAGTTGAAATATATGCTAGCATTTAAATATTGTAGTGCGTGTTTTAATTTTTATATTATAATATATGTACGCATTCATTCAACTTTCTTGTATATTTTTATATATTTACATTCTTTATAAATGCATAAAACTATTTATAACTTACGAAAAAATTAAAAAATGTAGAATTTCGTTGATTTTGTAAGTTTGTGACAACTGTACGAAACAATTATTAAAACTTGACGATTGTAAATGTTCAATTAATTCAGAGATGTTTAATGCGGACATATTTAATGCACTTTAAAGTTTCAGATTATTATAGATTATTGTCAAGTCTTACCTTGTCGAAGACTTCATCGGGTGGACAGGGTAGGACAGTCGCCACCGATCCTTTGCACTCAACGTACTGTAAACAGTCCAGAGGATACGGCAAAGTAATAACCCTCTCTTCACCGTTCGTGGTTTTCACGACAGGACATTTTGGAATCTGACAATTTTTTGAGAGATTACTTTGAGGATCGCCTGGTTGCGGCAGTGGTATGCCAGCCACGACAAACGCGACAATCAGGCAAATGCTGCAGACGCCGAGGAGAAATTTCATTTCGAAGCTTTCAACTCTAAAAACAAGAGAGAAGAACACACATTTCAATTAATTCACTTTAGTACTGAAATTAAGAGATTTTAAAATTGATCGAATAGCAGTATTTTCACATGGACTCGATTAAAAGTATTTTCGTAATTTTTAATATTGAAAGGGAGACACACTTTTGAAAAATAAAAATATTCTTTTGCATTTCGTACAGGTTTGACCTTTTAAAATCAGAATTGTAAAGAAGTAAATTGTTTAGAAGTAAAAGTTTTTCAATTATAGAGCATGGAGCTGAAATATTTTCCCAGGCGCATCGGACCCCTAAAATCAGACTCGAAAACGCAAATTATTTTAAATAAAATAGTAATTAAAGTGTTAAAAATCTCCGTAGATTTGTAGAATACCGACATCGTGGCGAGTTTCAAATTCCTTTCGCCTTTACAGGATGCATGCAAAGAAAAGTAGTAGTAAAATGTTCGAGAAGTGTTCATTCTCGATCGTGTTCCGTTCTTAAGTTATCCGAAATATATATTTTTCTTCGTTGCAACAGCTGCGTTCGATATGTTAAAAATTCGCCTCGCATACATGGAGGACGTGGAGGTAATTAAGTGGAGAAGCGACCCTCGAGGTTGTGGAAAAGACGCGACCGGAGGAGCCGCGGAGGTCACGGCTCGTGACCCACTTTGTCCATCGACAACTGCTTCCTACTTGAAGAACACCTTGTTCTTCCCTTGTTGAACGTAGCAAACGTCGGCAAGGCTCGGCAAGCAGAAATATTATACCTTCGGAAAATCGTGTCGAGCACTAATCGGACGTCTGCGAAGCGCGGATCTCGTTGTCGGTCATTGAGAGTTACGCGTAAGTGTCCTAAGAGCTTGTAACGTTGCTCCGAAAGTCAAGCGCACGGTATCCCTGACTGATGATACGAGAAATTCTCAACTAGAACTCTTTGCATTCGAGAAGCGACAGGTGTAATAACTGTGGTTATATCAGATGTTTAAAATGTGACTTAAATGTCAAAGTTATTCGAACGCATGGATTTTTGAGGTTTCAGTGTCTTAATACAGTTTTTCCTAAAAACCAATTTATCAGATGTTTAAAATGTGACTTAAATATCAAAGTTACTCGAACGCATGGATTTTTGAGGTTTCGTGAATGAAGTACTTTATAATAGCTCCAATATAAAATAGGCTTAATCTTGTCCCCAATATATTCATCTCATTACTTTAGGTTTATTTTATGAACATTTATTTTATGTATATTTGTTGTTGTTCTTTATACACCTACACTGGTATACTACGCGTATATTCAGCTATAATAGAATTGTATAAAATTATTTAAAAGATTTAGAGGAGGATGAATCATTAAATTTTATGAATTTGGTACTTGAAAGTCCCGATTTAGATATTATTGAACATGTCTGGGATTGCTTGGAAAGAGCTCGAATCAAAAAAGACCCAAAAAATGTAGAACTCTCTGAGGCATTACGAATTGAATGACATAACATTCCGAGTGGAATAATTAAAAAATTATATCAAAGTTGTTCGAGAAGAGTCGTCGCTGTCACAAAAGTAAAAAGAGTACTAAATATTAAACTCTCACTTTAATGAATTACTGTTACAAATTATCTAAACAGTTTTTTGATTTTATATATGTATCTGAGTCTGTAAATTCATATTATTAACCAATGACCACTATTTGCAATGAACATAACGTAAACGTATTTCAACTAAAAGTAGCATCAATTTTATTAATAATTCAACATAATATTACTGGTTTTAGTACTAGTGGCGCCATCGGCGGACAAACGCCCAAGTTTCTAGTAAAAGTAACTTTTTAACTGTTGACGCTAGATGGCGCCACTGCAAACTAAGGAGGTCGATACTTATTGCTGAGATAAGAAGAAATCATTACAATTGTAATGAATCATTAGCCAGACTAAAAATAATAGAAAGTCCGAAATATGGTTGATTGTGGTTCTCCCGATCATGATGTCAACCATATTTTATGAGTCTACAATACACAATGAAGAGCGGAAAAAATTATTTAAAAAACTTATGGCTGTAAAAGGGAAACCAGAGTATAACATAGATCATTTTTTACAAGAACTAAACATTGAGATACTTAGAATACTTATGAAAAATAAGTATTATGAATATTATGAAAAAATAAATAATAATGTGGCCGATACCTGGTAAATGGTTACTTCCTTATCGACTCTGCAGTGAGTTATCACCTGAACTTTGGTGGAAACTTCCTTATCGATTCGGAAGATCTCTTTTACCGTCTTTTGTTCCGTTTTTCTTTTTGAATTGCTGTTTGAATTTGTTAATTGATAAATACCTTTCTGGTTGTGCAATACGTGTGATCATTAGGTCTTGAAAATAAAACCACTTATATTCTGAACATATATTTATTATAGTTTCAAGTGCTATAATAAAGATATCGGTGGCATATCATTAGTGTAAGAAAATGTACAAATAGATATAGCCACAAATATTGATAATGTATAAGGTACAGCAAATATTATTTTTGTAACTTAGCAATAAGAAAATGTCGTACTGTAATAATCAACGTGAATAATTTAAAAATAAATAAAAAAAAAGATATCGGTGACCCCACCTTATAGAAACGGTGGGAACTACTTTCACTACAAACTTGGGCGTTTCTCCACCGATGGCGTCACTAGTATTAGAATTAGTTATATTTATTTTATTTAAATTGGAGCTACTTTTAGTTAAAATGCATGAACGTTACGTTTATTGGAAACAGTAAGCATTGGTTAACAATCTGAACTTATACTCCCAGGCACACATGTTAAAGTAGAAAAATGTTTCAATAATCTATCAAAATAATGTATTGTAGTGTTATAAATCGAAGAATCATATTTATTTATTTATTTATGAAAAATAAATAGTAATTGATAAAAAGGGAGCTTCGTTACGTTGGATCTCATAAACGAAATAAATAATTTCTGTTAGAATTCGAGAAGACAACAAATTCTGAGCAAAAGAATAATTTCTAGTTTTACACATTTTTTAATTGAATTAATTACACGACATTTGCGAAGTTAATGACGCGATCATCACATTCACGAATTTTTCCATCAAGTACCTCGCACTGCATAATATTCATTATCACAACAATGATAATAATTGACATGGAAAATCAATTTCTCTGAATATCGTATACATTATTTTTTGTAAGTATAATTATTTTTAACTATCCTATTTTAAAAACCGTGTAAATTGGGAGATAAGTGTTCTGTATAAATAATTATTGTCGTAATAATGACAGCTATCTTGAAATTTATACAAAAGGAAAAAAATACATTTATAGTTGTTCCATTTATTTTATACTAACTCCTTCGTTCGAAATTTATGTAAAAACAAAAAAAAAATACATTTATAGTTGTTCCATTTATTTTATACTAATCCCTTTGTTCGAAATTTATGCAAAAGCAAGAAAATACATTTACAATTGTTTCATTTATTTTATACTAACCCTTTTGTTCGAAACTCGATCAAATGTTTCCTTCTTTGAGTCGATGGTACGTTCTTCGAAACTCTAGCGTATCGACACCTGCGATACTGGAGAAAGATGAAAGTAACTGAAACTAATCGAAGCACGCGCTTCTTTATATCTGTCAAATGTCTCGCGCAGAACTGTCCCTCCGCAAAAGATCTCCATCAAACCAAGGTGATCCGACGATTAGTGTACATCCATGAAAACAAGCTAGCCGGACAGGTTTCATAATTCGTAGAGAAAACGTCAGGAAGTAAAAGTCAAAATCGATTAGCATTACCGTATTAATGAGAATGTTTCTTGATTTATTCATCTCAGGTGAGCAGAACGAACGACACAATGGCAACCGGGAATATAATTATTTCGAGATTGCTTGTATTATATTTAACGTTGATTATTTTCACGAAAAATGAATAATGTATATTCTTGAAATACGAATAAATGGATATGCAATGACTAATAAAAAAATTCCCAAAAATGTCTGAAAATTGACACTCAGGCTAGAATACCTCCTTAAAAAAAGAAACCAAAATAGGAAGCCAAATATTAAGTGTTTTTCATGAAATTTTTTACTGAGAAAAATTTCCTTAATTTTATTTTTTACCATGAGAATATTTTAGATATGTTTTAAACTACATTTGGTAATTTTATCAAGTCATTTCGTACTGACATCTTCGAGATATTCTAGACATCACTATCGTTATTTCAAATCAACCGAATTCTTTTTTAAATTGTTGTCATGTTTTCTAAGAATTTGAACGAAACATTCAAGGCACATTGAAACAAGCGTACGATAACAAAGACATCCCACGCTGCTCAACATTTCTCTTACCTCTAGTACTCAAATTATATACCAAAATCCAATGTTCGAATGTGATATTCTCTAATTATTTTGCATGGTATATTTTAATTTTGAATGTATTTTCTAAACACAATTTACTCTCTGACAACGAGTCGTTTGATGCATGTGTGAGATCGTTTTTGCGATTACTATGGTATCATAATACCACATGGACACTGTGTTGGGAACCACTGGTCTAAAACCTTGAATCAACGACATTTACCGAGCGGTCATTAGTTTACCATTTATGATATTGGAGCCAGGGCCTGCAAAACCTCGTCATTTAAATAGTATACATATAATATCGATTTACGCGTAAGTTAATATTACAAATTTTATTGTGGTATCGATTGAATACAATATACGTATGTAACACAACACGTGTAAATATATATGATACACTTTTACTCTAAATGATGTATGCAAATTTAGTAACACATATACTCGATAGATCTTGGACGAAGTTTGTAACAACTATAGCATTACCCTTAATCCATTAAAGTATGCAGTTCTTCATTTGCTACGAAGATATTTATTAATAAAAAATAATTAGATAATAATTAATCATTCTTTCAGGAACAAACTGCATCAAGGTAAACGTTTACAAATAGACATGAAAATATGTACGTATACACGTAATGGCAGCAGGTAATATTCTCTGTGTTGAAACACTCTAAAACATTGTACATAATAAAAAATCGCGATCTTACGAATTGTTTCAAACGAAATATGAAATTGCATTTTGTAGCTTCAGAAAAACTACGTGCGCACATAAGAGGAAGACTGTAATATATAATATATAATATATAATATATAATATATAATATATAATATATAATATATAATATATAATATATAATATATAATATATAATGTATAATATATAATATATAATATATAATGTATAATATATAATGTATAATATATAATATATAATGTATAATATATAATATATGTTATATTATAATATATAATATGTTAATTATTTCTTCTAACTTCAATTTAAAATTACCTTGTTAGTAAAGCCCGATTTAATACGTTGTGGTGTATGTATACTAACCCGTAATATTTGTTTTACTCATGATTGTTCCAATATACAGATTTAGAAATGCACGTATTTCCTATTCTCTCGCATGAGGTGCAAAGCTCGCAGAAATGCTCGATAATCGATTTCCAATCGGCCGCCTCTTTCGACGGAAAAACATTTGTGCACAGCGTCCAATTCTCTGTTGCTGATCAATTGTAACATACGTCTAACGGAAAGAGCTTTGATCAAGCAGACTTTCGAAACCGTGCCGATATTTTCCCTATCGTAGTCCTGTAATTAAAGAATAATATTAAAAGAGTTGTACATAAATTAGTACACACAATTATTATTTATTAGTGATTCTGTACTACTCGAAATAACAATGTTACTTCAATAGCAATTATAGTTATTTATTAAACGTGTATTATTAATAATGTAGTACTAAATACAAAAGGTGGTTCAAGTAAATTTAACAAAATATGACTTCGTTAACAGAATTTAGAATTTTATTTAGAGAAAAATCTCAAAGAAAAATACGAAATTGTTCAGAACACGCGCTTTAAATTAATACAAAACATCGATTTAAACAAATAGAATATTTACATATTATCTTAAAAATCAAGGAGAGAATATTATTTCTAAGTCGACAAGTTTGAAATGCTGAACTAAACGAATTTCCGTAAAATATAATTGTTATCGAAACTTTGCAAGTAAATTTTTAAAAGATAGAATATAGAGTTGATAACTAATTTGTGTAATAACACTGATAAATACCAGAAATGTCATCAAATCTCAATATGTTACTTCGTACTCAACAATTTTTATTTTGTTTATTTTTAATTAATAGGGGACACCTAAAGCGGAAGTTAATTGGCTTCGGTGATTTTAACTTCAGTTTTGGTAAATGAAACAAATTACTAACAAAAGTGTGGTCGAGTGCACGCCTGTACACACGCTAAACGCCCTACAAGCGCGTAAACTCACTTTATTTGAGAATAACTTGTTTTAAACAAATAAACAACAGCTCGCATGAAAACAATTATATCTTGTACATCCCACGCTGCTTAACATTTCTTTCACCTCTACTACTCAAATTATACACCAAAATCCAATGTTCGAATGTGATATTCTCTAATTATTTTGCATGATATATTCTGATTTTGAATGTATTTGCTAACCTTGAACAACTCTTCGAGGTTCGGTTGCTGAACTCTAGACAGCTTGTCCATTGCCGCCGTAACCATATGCCTCTCATCGAAATCTAAGAACGTTTTCGGAGAAGCTTCCGACGGCACATGTTGCACAGGCACTAAAAGTGGAGCTCGTTCTAAGCTTCCTGTGGCAACAGCCTCCTCGACCGCGTCACCGAATTTCACGTAATCCACGTAGTTTGCTCTTTAAAATTCAAAATTAAATCGCAAAGCTGAAATATTTACGTATTGAATTTTCTTACTAAATACATAATTACCGACACACGTTATTAGACTTGACACTGCAATTTATCGACCGAATCAATTACATTGTTTTATTGATTTTGGTTATCGATCGGTCACTAAAATTAGCAGGAGCGGTAATACATACTGTTTTCAAACTTGTCACAACTATTTGAATAAATTTCTTATTGAAATTGAAGCTGCTCGAGTTTGAAGACAATATGGATATTGAATTTAAGAAAAAGCTAATTTTCTTTGGCCAGTTGATAACCAAAATCAATGAAACAATTTATCGGTCGATAAACGGTGGCAGTATCACGACTAATAACGTCTGCCGGTAAGTAATGTGTTAAGAAAATTAATTTTCCGCTCTATTTTCCGACTAATATGAACGTAACTCTACATAAGAAAATTGTTGTTCGATCTATATGATCCAGATAGCGCGTCAAAATATCAAATTTGTAAAGAAGAAAAGTGTTTAGGAGATATCAGAACATGGAGATACGATCATTTTTTCTTAAAGTACAGATAATTAGAAATGGACCAATTTGTAATGAATCGTTTTGGTTACGCAGTGTATAAAACTAAACATATTTTGGAGTCAAATATAAAAAAAAAAAGTTATTTCTAATAAAGTAAATTATTTAAATAAATGTCCCATTTTTTTCTAGAATATTCTAAAGAAGGTTAATAAAAAAGATCGAAATTCAAATAATATTTTGTACCTTAGGGGCGCTTGGAAAACATTCATAATCGTTCCCATTTCTGTGCAAGTCAAATTGCAACGCAGTTGATCGAGGCCTCGCATAAATTCTGATCTTTTTATAACGAGTTGCTTATGAGTATCGTATTGGCGCATAAATTCGGTAACCTGTATATGGAAAATATAAATGGAGCAATCTTATTAACTTAGAAAAAGGTGATAAATATAAAAGATATTTTACACCAGATGAAATATAATACAAAGTATAACTTTTGAAACGTTCCAGACTATTTTCTAGGATATTATTATAGATAGAAAAAAAGAACTTTTTTCTATGATAAATAAAGGGTCTATTTACAATTGCAAAAACGCCTCTTGAGAAAATTGTCTGTGATGTTTCAGAGAGGACGTCTTTGATAGAAATCTGTTAAATCTAGATATTAATAGAATACTTTACCTTCGTTCTTTCGCGCACGATTTTCGCTTTGATTTTAGCTAAAATTAAGACAATATTTGTTTCATCGGAATCGGGTTCCGGTGGCGGTTTCTCAGCATTAATTTTCCTTTTCTCTTCCAGCATAGAGTCATACAGAGGTTTCTCAACCGGATGCGATTCTAATTCTTTTAAAAACCAAATGTAATTAAAACCTAAATCATCGTTGTATCTCTGCTCCAATGCGAATTCCTCTTCGGGAGAAATCAATACCGTCACGGTCGTTAAGATTTGTCGCAATTGTGATCGTGTAACATGTCCATTGTTATGTCTAAAAATTAATTGAAGAGATGTAAAATATGTAATTTCGTATTTGTTAAGAATGTTTCAAACATTGATTATGTTATCAGATGAATCGACCGATCGTAATCCTTGAAAAACTGCTTCATCAAAATCCTCCTTTCCTTGACACGGTTCCGAACTTTTTGTAACGCTTCTTCGCAAAGATCTCTCATGCTTTTCTTCTCGCATTGCCAGTCACTCGTTCCCCTTCGACTCAACTCTGCTATTTCTTTTGGCGGAGATTCGATTCTCAAATTCGGCAATTTTTCGAGTTCCTTGACAGTAAACACTAAAAATGGAATACAAGTCATTCATAGAACCACGCGAGTTCTACGAAAGCGATCAATTATATTGAAAAAAAAAATATACATGTCGAATTGCGTAACCTCCTCCTTTTCGAAGTCGGTTAAAAAATATCGAAGACAGATTTAATGGACGCTCAAGAAATCTTCGATGTGACAAAAACTACCTTGATCGATATCATCTTGAAATGTACGCCAACAGACACGATCTGGATCGTTTGGGTCTTTGTACAGAGTAACAAGTGCGTCGATTTCCGGTTCTGCTAGGTACAAACGTCCTAGAGTAGAAATCTGAAGACCATCTAAGCCTCTTTTAAATTGAGAAATCGTCACTTTTCCGACATTCAAATGATCGAATCTCTATTATTAATAGCATCGATTAATTTCTGATTGAATACTTTATATGCATTTCATATTTATACAGGGTGTCCCAGAATAAGTGAACTGGAAATTGGGGGAGCTGAGACGATTCTGAACGACAATTCCCTTTGCGAAATTGTCGGATGGTGATTTATTTTTAAATGTGATGGTCGGTAGTTTTTCATTAATAATTCAAAAACGAAGCACCATCCAACCTTTTTGCAAAGGAAATTCTGCTTCAGAATCGTCTCAACTACCCCCCATTTCCGGTTCTTACACTAATTCTTTCCGTTACATCAAAATTGCAAACAAAATATAAAGAAATCTATTCCATTATTGAAACCCATTTTATCCCGTCACAAATTCTTCTTGCAGAAAAGTAATAAAACAGAACTGTCTAATTAATTAAAACCACACGTCTGTGTGATACAATAAGGGCCATTATAAAATGCACCTTGTAATATTCAGAAATACGCATCCGAGTCTCGAGAATGTGTCTTTGAATGCGTTGAATGATTTCCTTCAAAGGCATTAAATCTTTAGACTCTTCCATCACTGGATGAAATACAGCTTGCTTTCCAAATACTTTGCTAGGCTGGATTTTACCCACTTCCGGTCGAGGGTATTTTGGTAGTTCCGCCGTAATTATTCGACCCGGGAACTGATCGAGTAATTCCTTCGAAAAGAATTAAAAATATTATCAGACTTTAATTAAAATCACGTATCGTACGAAAATAATCAATGACGATCATAATCAGCGTGGGACATTACTCCATCGAGAGATAGCATCCCGTGTTTGTCCAAGTAAGATTGTACTTCGTCGATCGCCTGTAAAAACGCCACATAATTTATCGTGTAGGCGTCTTTCGCGAATCTTTTTACGAGCAAGCAGAACTCATCGGAGGCGAGGACGACGCCTATGAATTTCAAGATTCGTCCAAAATGCGAGAAAGTCACTGTACCGGCATTTTTCGCAATCTACGAATAACAATAACGAAGCATGAATCGCGGCGACAATAAATAATAAATCGTACAAAACACAAACAATTTCGTAATCGGATCGTCTCGATATTACTATTTTAAGCATATCGCGTGACGATTTAAATGCAACCTCAGACGCACCAGCTCGTAATCTTGAAAGTAAGGCCTTAACACGAGCCTCCTTTTGTTGACAAGTATAGCTATTTGAGTAACGATAAGGCATAACTTTCGATATTCGGTTGGACTCAGCCGATTTACGTGTTCCGGATCTTCCCATTCCAAGCCGGTTACGGACGGTTTATTCTTATCAAATTCGGGGACTGTGGAGAAAGTGGTAAACTCTTTGTATTGTGAGGCCATTTTACTGCACCTTATATATAACTTCGCTAGTTTAAAGCCGAGTACAATGGCCAAGGGACGAATGTTATTTGGGAGAGGATGTAACAGTTGACTTAACGGTACCGGGTCAGGTATACCGGTCAACGACGAATTCCTCTCTTTTTGGGCACGCCAGTGGCTTCAAAATTTTCTACGTAGCGTTTCTCATGATTTATTCCTACAGTATTTATACGTTATCTTTTCGAATAACGAGTAATACTCGTATTATGTACATACAAAAAATATGGGTAAATTCAAGTTAGAGATTTCGCAATATTATACATTTGTTTGAGAAATGCACGAACAAAATTATATATAAATTCGTCCCAAACATATACATATGTGTATATAATTATTAGACTGCGAATTTTATGCATTTACGACGTTGTATGTTGAATATATTCTACAATTATTATAATAATATTGCTTTTTAATTTTGTATAAGTACACACACCGTTTGATTATGTTTAGCGCGTGTTTATTGTATTAGTTTATATAATAAATGCATGAAATCCACAGTCCAATAATTATATACCCACGAATATCATTTATAGTTACCATCGATATTACTAGAATATTAAATTTCAAATACGTATATATGTATATTTTGTCGATGTCATAGTTAAGACTTTAATAAAGAAGTATTCATACCACTATCGTGAATAATTGTACAAAACTGCGTATAAAAGATCCTGCCATCTTGAACACGAAAATAATCAGCCAAATCGCAAATTTCTTTGTCAGATAAACCAATTGTATCTTTCAATGGGCCAGCCAACACGGAAACAAACTTCGATTCTGTAGATTAACAACGACATTACGATATAATACGTGTTGTAATTTGTAATGATTATCCTATTAATGTAAAGTAAAATGATCGAATAGAAAGCACTGAATACAAAATAATAATTAGTATTGTAATAAAATCTGTGATAAATGGAAAAAAGGCGAAGGATCAAAGTACACGTCTATATTAGACTTTAACACAGTTATATCGATTTAAACTTATCAGAAGTACAAAATCGAACGAGATTTATTTTAGAGACGAGTATTAAAATAATAAGTAATTTTGTTCGAAACGACAGTGTGTTTATATTAGGTTGTCCCGAAAGTTTCTTTCGGGAGATCCACTCAATTATTTGATGTGGTCGTGTTTATATAAATAGACAATCTAATTTCATAGATATTCATGTTGTAAGAGTAATGGAGCAACATGAATCGTGCACAATTCAGTAATGTAACATAAAACATAAAATATTGTGCATCTATTACTTATTAATAAAGCGAAAGAAACTTTTGGGACAACCTAATATATAATTCATATAGCTGTACCTGAAATTAAACAATTATTGTCGGGATCTAGAGGTCTGTAATATTTCCATAAGTTAAACCCTACGCGAAATATAGCTGCACGTATTTTGTTGCAAGTACGCCAAACATCCTGTAGCCTCAAAATCTATGGGCAGAGCACACGTTAGTTATCAAAGGGCAACCGGAATACATACGTTTCCCCTCGACATCCTATTTTAGAAAACGGGATGGGGAGGATAACTCTACCTTCTGCTCCTCAGGCATTTCTGTGATACGATATATCTATCCAAAATATTTTACTCGATAAATTTTATTCTACGAATACCTATAAATTTATCAAATACGCGGCGACTTCTCCATTAACAAACAAAGAACAAACGTAAATTTTGACTCAAACGTCAATTCATTTTTGTAAATTTCTATGTGTTGGAAAAAGATTTTTCAACAATAGGAATATTTTTGTAAATTTCTATGCGTTGGAAAAAGATTTTTCAACAAATAGAAATGTTTCTTGCAAATATTGGATTAATAAAAAGTTTAAAATAATAGTAGTATAATAGACTACATTTTTATTTCATCAAAATATTCCTTTTTTAGGATATTACTACATTATATAATAAATTTAATTATATATGCGTATAACGTGAAGCTCAATACCTATCGCTATTAGTGAATATATTGGTTAAACATGAGTTTGTAATGAAAACAAAAATTATCTAGAAAGAACATTTAATAAGTAGATACATATACGTATAAAAGTTAGACTGTTTCGAATAAAAGGGGGACAGCAGTAATTAATGACACGCTTTAATTTGTCATTGATGCATAATACATTACAACGTATTCTGGACGTTTTTAAACTACAAAATTCGTACTATCATCATATGAAATAGCGACAGAACGATACGGTTGTAAAGTGTTTCATTTAAAATGAAAATATGGAATAATCAGTAAGTAAATCGTGACAATGTTCCACAAATAAACATGAAGCGTCTGAAATGTGGCGCCATCTGTGCCGACGCTAGCGCCAGCTGCTAGCGTCTACTAGGCGTCTACGATGAGAACGCTGAATCAACGATAAACGTTTCCCGCTTTATTGAGGAAGGACGCGAAAATTGAATTGTTCGTTTCTTACTAATATAATCGAATAAAAAATAGTAATAGTACGAAAAAAATTAAAATTTGGTTGTGCATGAAAATACATATAAATGAACTAAAATAAGTATGCGATATTTTATTGATTTCTTAGAAATTACACGCGTAGCATTCTGGGAATTGACGCTACTGAATGGAGCCGGTTCTTCAACGAATTCCTATTGGCTGACGTGTACTCCTCAGCATTTGTCGCCAATCTCATTGGCTCTTCGTTTTCGCTTCGCTCCCCACGCCGAAGCTAAAATTTTCGTGTGCATGCCATTATATCCACTGTTCCCCCTCAACATCGTGGAATGCCCGGCAGACATCGATTGGTGAGATAGGGACGTACCAATGCGTTGAAACTTTGGAACTTCGCCTATTGCGTACACATAAAATATTCTGTGTGGTTTCAGGTCTACAATTATAGTTACTCCGCAGTAAGAAACTGCACAAATGTAGGCTCCCAATCAAAATAAATATAACAATAATTAGACAGATGTTTGGGATAATATCGATAAAATTAATCAATCGACGAAATTGTGCAGCTAAAAATTCGACTTTTTTTTTAAATTTTATTTTATATTGTATTTATTCGGCAAATTAGATAGTAGAGAGTAATAATATAAGAAATGATTTGAGAATAGTATGGTTTTATGTGTAACGCATAAAGTATACTGTAAATATAAATATTTGTTGACAATGTAAATTGTTGTCACAGGAGCCGTCATTAGGTTTTAAAGATACGTTACTGAGTGGTGAAATCTGATTGGCTCGGCGACATTAGGGGGAGGTAAAGAGATTCCGTGATGCTTTGCGCGGAATCTACTGAGTCAAACTGAGCGCAAGTCGTACCTCTCCCTTCTCCATTCGGCGGCCGAACAGTACGGACGTGAGAGTGTTGTTAGCTCGTGCAGTGTATTTTAATATTCCTAAAAGCACGATTTCTAATTGTGTTTTGTGTTTTCTTTAATAAAAACAAAAAAGTATAATAAATAATGGCCGATCAGGAGAACAAGGACTTCAGCGAAGATATCGCCGATCAAAACTTCGAGCAGAACGGCGAAGCTGAGAACGGCGGCGGGGACGCCGCAGAAAATGGCCAAGAATCGCAGGAGGACAGGTAACCTTTTCCATCTTAAATCTAAATTCTCTACTTAAATCAACCGTTATTTTACGAAAATATCGATTTTCGATTTGATTGATAATTGAAACGCGCGTGAATTCACAATAAGAGCTTACGTACGAGAAATGCTTTGTGCGATATGATTATCGCGAATGACAAAATGGCGGATGTGCGAGGTTCCCAAAATTGTAATCCATCTCCATCGATGATAAAACAAGTATTTCGAGTATTACAATTAACTTATTTTCAACTGCTGCAGTATGGAAAATCCCTAGATATTAATATTTTTTAGAGCAAACTATGAACGATAGTAAAAAGAAGTGAGTCGATCAAGCAAGTAGGAATGCCGGCCGCAAGTTGAGAAAGGGCGCGCCCACGCATTGGTGTAAAAGCAGTAAAAATGAAACGATGAATTTTGACGACTAAAGATATTCTGTATAAATGGTTCGACGCGGTACTTTGCTTGGGCTCGTATTTCATCTTTTGTTACGATTTTACATCGTATCACGTCCTCGAATTTTTCCACGCACAAATTCACGCGTACATGCGATAAATCAGAATATTTATTAAATAATATTTTACGTAAATATAATGAATATATAGATTATTCAGGGAGGGTAATGCGCAATGTTTATTATTTTGTAACGCCGTGATATTTACTAGAAGTATTCATAGATTGTAAGAATTCTTGGTGGCTGGTGGCACAGCACCTTGCCTTTCCCCTTTTTCAGCGTAACGAGATCGCAAGCTGGACGATTTGCCCACCGACGAGTTTAGTCTGATGTCGATGTTGATGTACGGAACACGGTCTATGTAAATATTTTGTAATATCGCACTGCATTCGTTTTTATTCTCTTTTCATTATCACAGCATTTTGGGTTCTATACCAAAGGAATTTGACTTCTTTCCTCGTATCCCTACAGATTTGGATTGTCACAAACTCTTGCATAGTTTGGGGTATGTTTTTGCAAATATATGGGTAAGCTATTTTTAGATTGTAACTAGTAGAATTATTTAAAACGATATTGGGAAAGAAGATGTAATGTTCAAATTTCATGAAAACGCATTATATATCTTTTATTTATATTTGTGCTGTTGTGAAAAAAAAGTATTATGATAAATACTAAATGTGAAAATTATTGTGGTTATTTTGTATAAGCTGCAATGAGAATTTGGAGGTATGCTTCTTCTTACCCATTATGGAATAATCAATGTGCGCGATAAGGGACGTGATTTCTATGCATAAAGTAACAAAAGCAAATAACAAACGGCTGGCATTCTACTATTCAGAATGAGAACTTAATATACGAGAGAAATAAAAATAAATGTTGCATGTTGTTTTTTTGCAAAATTAAGATAAGATACTTGTATACATATAAGAATAAGTATTAATTATAACTTTATATGTGCTGTTGTTGCGAGGTATAAGTTTATCTGTTTAAAATTTTGTGTAAACTCCTTATTTCTGCTCTCCTACCTAGTTAATTCTATTCTAGTTTTGTAATTCATAAAAAGAAGTTGTGATTTCATCAATGATAAAATTTGTACACGTTGCGCAAATAATAATTGTAATATTTTTATAGAGCGTAAACTTTGAAATGCATTTTTGGCCAGCCGAGTCTTCCTCATTGATACATTGCAGCAGAATTCTGGTTAGTCAATTGTTTACGATTGACAATATGTACGCTTACCTGGGATCTGTGAACTGAAACGTGAAGCCTTATGATTGTCTTCCGAGTCTGACTTATTGCGAGAAGTCTACGTCAAGTTCAAGTCCGTCATGTTTCGTCACAACACAAGCACTGGAAATCGAGTCAATTACGTCAGATCAATAAGTCTCGCACAGACACACACTTGCCTGCTGGGTCACGCGTAGAGTAATTTCTGATCCGATGTCAAAGCTGTTTGGGCGTGATCAAAGCACAGAGTCACTAGGGCCAATGCGAAAAACTCCAATAGGTCGGAATGCCATTAACCCAGTTTATGTGGCTTGGTCTGCAGGTGGCAAACGACCCAGTGCGATTATGGCGGGCGGCTCGCAACCGGCTAACCGTGACCCGACCAACAACTGATTACCGGCGAGTGACTGGTGCCTACGGTATTTATCACCAGCCCTAGATGATATATGAAAAGATCAATCTAAGTAAAGACAACTATCATCATACTGCCAGAAAAGTGAAAAATATTGCAGCTCGTTGTATTTGTATATGAAAAGGCTGAAAAGTATATCAGGACTTGAAACATAATAATATTTTGCTGATGACTAAACAAAGAGAGAGAGAAAGAGAAATACATATAACATATATATACGTATATATACATAAATATAAATAAACGTCCAATATTGTGTGCATATAGATATTAAAAAGTATCAAGAAGTGACCATCATTAACTTGTAATGTGGAAACAATTTTTTTAGCTTTTTAATAGAGTTGCAGTCTATCTACCATATGCCAATTCTTTGGGCCAATCAGCAGTCAGAGTTCAACTTGGAAAAGTTAAATCTTATTTCCTTTAGGAGCAGCTGTATGTCAACTGGAGTTGTAACTATTGTTCGGGTTCACATGAACGTCATGAAAAGTACTTTGCTCTCTCATTGCATTAATTTTTACATATACGTTTTGCAAGTTTTTTCTTTTAATTTTTGTTGACAAGCACATTTATCTGAAGTTCAAATCAAGGTCTATGTGGTGTGCAAAGCAGTCTTCTCATGGTTGTGTCTCATAATCCTAGGTTTCTTATTTAGGACGAACCACGTATCTTTTGTATGATAACCTTGTATCAGTGAGTTCATTTATTCTAGGAATGGTATTATCATGTTTCTCTTAATATCGTTACTACCAAATTAAGATAATTTTACTCTCGCAAAGATATTCTTCCAAATTTTAAAGTAGACATTAATGTAGGTCACTTAACTATAGAATACATTTGTACATGAGTATATAACTATATTTATATTCATAAGAAGTTTCTAATAAATTACATATTTCACCTATTAAATAAAATTCCTTACCAAAATGTCTTTAAAAATTTATCCAGTGCCCCTTTTCCAAATGATATACTACCGGTCTATTACATTTCTTGTATATTGATATTAAATTTTAATATTTTAACTCTATTCTAATTTTTCCAGGGGTCAAGTCAAACTCCTTTTTTCAAATATAAATGGAAATTATTTATAACAGACATTAAATTTTTGCTTCAACCTTAGTCCTTTTTAATAACATTAATTTCAAAGGTCATTGTAATAAAATTCATAACATTGCTTTGCAGGTCAAGCGGAGGTAACCAGGATTCGTTGAATGATAGGTACATTCAATTTTTATTATCTTTTAGTTTTGTTTTTTGAGTCCATGCATGTCAGTGAGTATTTAAAAAGAAAAATAAGTAAATTGTGTACTCGTCATATCGAAACTATAGCGTATAAATAATATTAAATTATAATTTTAAAGGACGAATGTTAACGTACGATAGATTTTACGAATGTATTACATAATTGTAAAACTCTCAAACATGTACCAATAACAAAAATCTTATCGTAACAAATAGAATATTGCATTTTAAAAAGATTGATTCTATAGTCCCTGCAATTTGGTTTCATTCAACAATTGTTTTATTTTTGCTTTTTACAGAAAATTGTTTGTTGGTGGCTTAAGCTGGGAAACCACAGATAGTGAGTATTTCTCCTTGTTTTGTTTTTTTTAATTTTATTTTTATTTATAAACAATGATGCTTCTCTTAGGACACCTTCAGATGACTTTGTCATATGAGATTATTGACTTATATAAACTGAGTTTATTATTATAACGAAATCAAGTATAATAGAGATATCTAATTTTATTGTTTTTAAATAAACCTATTAATTTTCAGAGGAATTACGCGATCACTTTGGCACGTACGGAGATATAGAGAGCATTAATGTGAAGACTGATCCTAATACGGGACGATCACGAGGGTTTGCATTCATTGTTTTTGCAAAAGCCGAATCCCTAGACAAGGTAACGTAGTACAGTTTAAATTAGAATTTAAATATATTGAATACGTATTTATCGTATTAATATGATGATAATTCTTAAATGTCAGTTCTGCTACTGAGTTTTTTTGAAGACATTCCATTTGCTGAGTTTACTTTATAAAATAAATGATGAAGGCGCAACTTTTCACAAAGTTACTAAACGTCATGTTTAATTCCAGATTATGGCTGCTGGTGACCATGTAATCAATAACAAAAAAGTTGATCCTAAAAAAGCGAAAGCTAGACACGGTAAAATTTTCGTTGGTGGCCTTTCAACAGAATTGTCTGATGATGATATTAAGAATTTCTTCTCGCAGTTTGGCACTGTAAGTTGTATTACCAAATAACTAAATAAATTTGTATCTCTTTCCTGTAGACGGTGGAGTGAAATCATATCTTTATTTTAGATTGTCGAGGTAGAGATGCCATTCGATAAAACAAAGAACCAACGGAAAGGGTTCTGCTTCATTACCTTCGAATCTGAACAAGTAGTCAATGAATTACTGAAAACTCCTAAACAAACAATCAATGGTAAAGAGGTACGTTCAACAACAATTGGCGAAGAAAACAAATATTGTGAAAAATGATTGACATTGTATTTAAACGATTAAATATTCTACATAGGTCGACGTGAAAAAAGCAACACCGAAGCCAGACGGTATGGGAGGGATGCGCGGCGGTGCTGGAGGACGAGGTGGTCGCGGCGGAAGAGGTGGCAGAGGACGTGGATTTGGCGGTCAAGGTGGATGGGGTCAAGGTGGCTACGGAGGCGGTTACGGTGGCGGTTACGGTCAAGGCTACGGCGGTGGATATGATGGCTACGGAGGAGGCTACGATTATTACGGCGGTGGGTACGGCGGCTATGGTGGTTACGACTACAGTGGATACGGTAATTTTATTGATTATTATTAAAGAACTTACACGCGCTTATCGCTGTGTAGGATCATTTCGAAGAATTTGGTTTTTTCCTTTTTCATAATAATCAATAGCAGAAGATTATCTGCTACTACCGTCCCAGTGTATTCGGCAGACGATATCATAACTCTAAAATTATTATAAGTTATATCTTTTATGTTCAGCCTGTCTAGTCTTCCTCTATATATTTCATTCATTTTTAATGCTGTAATTTAGGGAGTTATGCAGGACTTCGAAATTACGAGTGCCTTTGGTCAAATATCGGACATTTTGTCACATATATCTCCAAGTATCCTTGGTATCCATTGTATAAAATCGGTTTGAAACGTATTTTATTTAATCGGATAAAGTATCTGATATTAGACTTTGAGTTCATTTGCTCGCTTTGAATATTATTTAGTTATGACATTCGAATGATTAAGAAACCTGAACAAAAAAGTACAAATCGGTCTAATTTTTGAGGCAATTAATTTGATATTATACCACGGCAATTCTTTCTTTTACAGATACCACACAAAATAGAAATACGGTTCATAACAAAAAATGAATTACGATACAGAACTTTTTGGTTTGGAGAACGCGAATATTTTAAAATACAGTATCCGATTGGATAAAATTCATCCTATAACAAGTGTCAAGTATCTAAAGCATGTATATATGTGTGGCAAGAAACTCGAGTGAAAAATTTCTAAAATTATCTGACTCAAGGTTCCTGTTACCTGCGTCCCTAATGGTTTGCTTTGAGTAAAACTGGTCTTAACGTATAATTTTAACTCCTATTACATAAATCCAAATCGTCTGCCTCTATATAGTACTAATTACTTGGTACTACGTTGATGGAATGACTAAAATTGGTATTGTTTGTATGTATCATACAAAATGATAAAAGATGTGTGATATTAATTATAACTGACGCTGCAGGGTGAGCGCTGGTTTGCAGGCGGATCAGCGGTATTTCTCATTTTTCAAACTATCCATGTTTTCGATTAAATTCATTTCAAACCAATAACGCATTAGTCTCTATAATTGTAGTTCAGAATGTTTTGCAAATCTTAATATTTTCAAATTCAAGTTAAATATTATTGAATGTTGAAATTATTTCAACAAAGTAAACCAGCAGCTCAAATACGTAGAAACTACATTCGGATTATGTTTGCACAAATATATACTAATTACACGATTTTTCTACTAGAATAGAATACTTTTGAAATCGTAATAAAGGTTGAACATAATCCGAAGAGTAAATCCCTACTTCCAGAGGGTTGGCTGTTTTTGAGCTGTGACTAACTACCTATTTATTATAGCAATTTGCTAAGTTATATTCTTTGATGCCTTATGAATATTTAACTTATATATACATATATATACACACATACATGCGAATGAATATAACATTAACAAGAAATTCAAAAAAGCAGAATATCATATAATATGTAACAGTGAATGTGTGAAGAAAATGAACTTCATTCAGTTTTCTTCGGGACTCAGATTATATTTACAAAGATACAAATTCTAACGCGACAAACTACTTAAACAACCTTCTCTTTTAACAAAGTAACATTTTTGAACGGTCTTCATCATTTATTAAATGCACGCTACAAATAGAGTTTCTCGACACATAAAAGTATTAATATTTCATACGTTCACTGATTGATGTCAGTGAATCCGTGGAATAAATTAATTCAGTTTCGGTTCTTACTGTAAATTCTGCAGACTCGCTGACTTCAAATGCACGCAGTCACTGTAACATAATTATATGTGAATTTATGATGTGTAGAAGACATTAAAGCAAAACTACACAGGACGATATGTCGTATGAAATGGTATATTGAACCTTCAATCCTTGCTTTCTGGTCCTGCCATCACTTATCCTGATTGCATGTTTTTACATATTACCAAATTTTTCGTAACCACCTCATTCATACAAATTTAACACACTCCTTTAACAATAATAAATTATCAACACTGCAATAATTGTGTTCAATCTGTTTTGTTTCGTTAATTGCTTTTCGTTGTGTTCAGCATGATTTTTACTTTATTCATAAGAGCAAACAAAGTCATTTAGAACGAATCAACCTAGAGCTACAAAATGTTTCAGACTATGGCATATTTACCATAAAATTATTTCATGGTACACGCACCGCGTAGAGATATCAGTGTTTTATTTTGAATAACGTAATAGTAAATTGCAATTGCTACATTTGTTCATACATTTACGTGTTCGACCCTGCACACAATTCCTTTCCCTGGGACTTTGGCGAATTATTATAATCATTACATTGAAGTTGTTCGCCATAACGATAAAATCTTAAGTGCATGCCATTTCTTGTAAACATTTCAATGAGTAATTTGTTCAAATAGCATATTCCGATGTCAAATTTAAAAAAAATGTATGCACAGCCTCTGCACTTATGTTATATGTTACATCATATTAAATGTGCAAACAATAAACCCTTTGGAAGACAAGATTATCTTGTCACATTTTTGTGAGATTAATTATATTGTGTACTATAAAGATTTAATATTACATTTTTATTGTATATTTTCAATAAGTGTTTACTTATAAAGTTTAAAGTTGACAAGATTTTTCTTTACGTAGACATAACTAACGCGAGTTTACGCACCTGCGATAATTGGTATTATCATAGTAATATTTTATCATAGAAATTAAAGTACAGTTACCGGTACTTGTTAATACTGACCCCACTGTCTCTTGTACCGTGTGTTCCATGAAACGCAGACGGCTATGGCTATGGCGGTGGTAGTTACGATGGTGGCTACAGTGGTGGGCGCGGTGGTGCACGCGGTAAAGGTACGCATTAGCGTTCCTTTTCTATTTTGTATTTTCCCGTCCGTCCCACTTTGTTAGCATATGTCCGATTTCTAAAGTCATTCATTTCATCAATTATTCTTTGTCAGCCATTACTTTATTTCCCGTCTTGTTTGCCTTTGTCCTCCGTCATCATTTCCCTTTATTTTCTCTAAGTATGTGTGTACATGTACGTGTGAGCATATGAAACTTATATTTTACTACTTTCATACTTACGATACTGTTAAGGATAATATGGATTTTTAACACGTTAATTGATGCGCATTACTGAGTGCATAGAAATATTTATTTTTATTCTATTGTTACGCAGACGTTAACATCTGTTTCGCCTGTTTTTCTAGATGGTGTCCTGCACATTTTGTACATCAATACTTATTTCTTTATTTTCTTTAACCAAATGATACATAAAAATTCTATTTGTAGCATGCATATTACACATTTAAAAAAAATACATATAAGAAAAGTATGCTTTTTTGCACAGTTCATTAGTATTATACTTTTTTCTTACTCAGATTACAAATTTTTATAATTAATAAGCTACTTACCGACACTTTAAAGTGGAAGTTTTACATATTCTTAATGATAAGTAATACTTCAACTTTAATGAGCAATTAAGTACAAGTTCGTAATTTTAATAAGTAAATTACGAATGATTAAAAATCATATTTATCTTTATTTACAATTCGTTTCATAGAAGTTAGTATTCAGGATACATATTTTTGTTTCAAGTGAAATACAAAATTATTCGAGAAACGCTTCATAATATACAAGAAAATACGATACGATTATAATGTTTGGTTAAAGAAAAATTTTCATTTCCTTAATTTTTATCATTTTTATGTGTAATAATTGTTACTCTATTAATGTTCATTGTTATGTTTATTATAGCTATTTTCATCATAATTATGGAAAATGTCGTAAAACTAATGTTTGTTTTGTTGGTGTCTCTAATTAATTATTAATAATTTGCAAGAATGAATTAAAATATCATTATTTCTTTTGCATGGTAAGTTTGTCAGTTTTTCATCTGTGCACAGTGGTACGCATTATTTGATAGGTAATCAAATATGACAATTTTTCACTAAAATTAAATTATATTTCATATAAACACTGCTAAATCCATCTCATCTTTGTTTCACTTACACATCCTTAACCTTAAACATTTCTGGTTATTTTGTAGAAATAATTAAAATTATTCTTATTAGTAGTATATAAAAATCATGCTGATACTACAGCGTGTAAAAAAAATATTAGTCTAAGATTAAAATAAAGACTTATTTAAGGTTATTCTAGATTGTTTAAGTAATTCGAAAGGTTTCTTAAACATGTATTCGATACAACAATCTCTTAGTATTCCAGCATATCAAGATTCCAGAAATGTATAAGGAGAAAAGGAGAGTATGAATCAGAACGCAGCCTGCAGCTTACTACCTTAGCCTGTAGCCTCTATGTAGATTCTTCGTAGTTTTATATCCATTACGTTAGTCTGTATTTTCATATTATTTCATACTTTATTCTGTTATTGATAGAAGTGTGCGTGCGTTAATTTCCATAAATCGACCTTTTTATGGTCTTTTCTAATTTTCAATAAATACGGTGGGAAGGAGAGGGGGATAACGAAGTTGCTGGACTAACGTACGTCATGGGTATTGTTTCAGGAGGCTCAGGCTACGGCGGAAAGCAGAGGGGAGGTGGTCGTCAGAACCAAAGGCACCAACCCTATTAATGGAAATCATTCATTGCGACCGCAATGCAATTCGCATTGTAACCGCTGGTGAGTCATCATAACTTTCCTGACATCTATAACTTCAATATCAACAACCTTTTTCTTCCTTTTCCAATATCATTTACATTGAACATACGTTATTGTTTTATGTGTTTACATATATAATTTACACATGTAGAACATGCAATGCAATTAATACATACTAAAATATTTTAATTATTTATTTTCTTTACAGGTTTCCTGACCTACAACAAATCTCATAACTCGTTAAATCATCATTCCATTAAACCACGCCTCTTTCAACAAGAATTTCAACAACGCAGATTACTGCCGCAAAATAATAAAATGAATCATCAGGAGTCACGACAAAAACTGTAATCGCTTTTCACATTTTGCGTTTAGCAATACATTTGTATTACCGAAAACAACAAAAGCAAAACATATATACATATATATATTATATATGTATATATATATATACATATAGGTACACGATGCTTTCTTCCATCTCTCGTTAACCCTTTTTGTACAGTATGAAAAATACTTCATATGTCTCATTGGTCTCGCATTTCATCTTATTTATCATTAATTTTTTTTACTAATCGTACGTTACGCCATTCAGCGTAAGGCACTGTCGTATCGTAGTGCGTTTGTAAACACATTGACGTTGTACGTAAACACTATTAATGCAGTACAATGGTAGTAATTACAAACGTATGGATGACTAAATCGACGTTACATGCCTTATGATGAACTATTGTAACGTAATAACATATTTGTGCAAATAGGAAAGCAAAAGATGATGGAAAATAATTTAAATACAGATATTAGGAAGAATCAAGTTTTCTTATTCACCGCTTGGGACTGTTGAAGAACAACTTCGTCCCTATTTTTAACAATAAGATTATTTTTATTTGTCTATAAAACTAAACTTAATAAGATGAAACCCACTATAGAAGAGTAAGCAGGCAATGTACTTTTTACACGGCTACGTTAAGACAAAAACGAGAAGTACCGAGTTGTTTATAATAATTGTGGGAGGTATGAAATGAAGTAAAAAGATTATTGCTTCCTTATTGGTAAGAAAAATAGGATAAAATAAATTCATGTTGTGTACATAATATATCTCGCGTATGTTTGTATTTGTGTTAACCGATCCTAATAATTTAATTTTTTTTTAAAATGATATATACACAATACTTCTTTAAAATATAGTGATGAACGTCGATATACTAGATTTAAATAAGACTGACACGGAGGTTTAGTGAATTTGTATTGCAAACAATATTTTGCTGATTCTACTACAGTACGTGCATCGAGCTAGGTATTTCAGTTTTTACTCTACACTCAAGGATAACACATGTACATTATATTTATATATCGACAATTTCATTCTAGGAAAAGAACATCGTAATAAGGTTTTTAAAGTAAAAGGAAATATTGTATTTTTCTCAAATTCAAAACTGTTCCATGTCACAAAAGTATTACATTAAAAAAATTAGAGAAGAAAGTGTTGCTTTTAATTTCACAATGGAAATATTAGTAATATATCAAATTTTAACATAAAGAAACTATTTTAGAAAATTAGATAAATTATACTTATATAATTCCAATTTTCATAAATTAAAAAATTCTAAATCTTTATCCTTTTTAATCAACAATTTTTTACAGTTTAGTATATACAGTATTGCAGAACTTTATAGTGCAATAATTGTACATTACGTTACTAATTAAACAAAATCAATTTTCGTATTTAGTGATTTGTGCCAAGAGAAAAATATAAAACGAGTTTTGCATGTGATATATTCAATTCTATCCCTTTAAAGAAACAAAAATAATTATACATCCTAGACACAGCTTATGTTTCGATATAATCTAATACTTCAACATTTTAACAATATATTTTTAAATATATTAGAAAATTTGCGGATAGGTTAAATATAGACTAAAATTGTATAAATTGTAATAGAAAATACGAAATCATCAAATTATAAAACTTCATTCGTAAAAAAACAACGTTGGAGCTCAATTTGTATTATATATAAAGGTTTGTGTTTCACATTCTTAAAAATCATATTCCAAAACAATATTCTAATAATGAATGTTAACAACTTTTTAAATTTGTAATCTTTATTGCAAGTACGGAATATACTTGTGGATTTAAATTTAAGTATCATGAGAACAAAATCAGTGCATATAATAATTGCGCAAATTATGAACCTAATGTTTAAAATTTGTCATTTTTATTTCTTTACTATGTTATGCGTGTAAACCTAAAAAAATATCGAAATAAATGGAGAAATTAGACTTCTAATTGAACATAGATTGTCTTGCATTTTCTTTTCCATGCATATTTCGATTGACTTTTAATAATGAAGGAAATCTGGATTAAAATATTTTCTTTTATCATAGTTTAGTAACTACAATATTTTTTAATTTGTGATTATTAAACATGCTAGAAAACTGTTTGCCATTTTTTATTTAAACTGAAAAATGAAATCAATACTACACGTACATCTTTATCGTTGGGTAATTTTATTTTATGTACTAACAAGAATGTTTTTTATAATTTCAATAGTTAAGTATCTACTTTCGAGTGTCTATAATTATATAAGACTGAACTTGTTTTATCCACAAATTCCGTAAATGAAAGTATCACGAATATCTGCATCACTTCATAATAAAAACGATTAAACTGTGATAAATGTATTTATCGAGTTCTAAATCTCTCTTGTAGGTTATGGTATAAATTCAAGTTATATATTATAATTGCAAAGTAACGCATATACATTAGACACAATGAAATACGATAGATTTTAGTACTCATTCAACATAATAATATATTTTAAATACAAATAAATTAATTCTCATACAATAAATGAAGATAACATTTTGTTACTAATAATGTAAAGGAGTAGATTATTCTAACAGTTTTTTCATTATTTGAAACAGTTCTTTTAACTGTGATTTGTATGAATTTAATTGATCAGACATGACGTAACTATATGCAAAATAATCTTTTAAATATACAATGATTAAGTTATAACTCTAACGTACGTCAAGTTATTCAGTAACAAATGAGTTTGAATATGTAGAATGCAGTATTATTATTCAATCCATTTACCCACATTCTCCCAATCGTGCCGACACACAAATAAATTATTTCTTATGTAGTAGCAAGTAATAAAAAGGAAATTTTAGAAGCATTTCCTTATTATACATCTAGATATGTCGATAAAGCATTCTATATGGCAGATCCTATTTTATTTCAGATACGAGAATTTTGTACATTTTATTTGGGTAACAAACGATGCTTAGAAACATAATATTCAAAGTTTATTTGGTATTTTTACTTGATTAGTCGTTCAAAATAAGTTTTAATTCGTTCAAGGTAAAATTGAACTTCATTTTACAAAGTCAAATTGTAATTTTTATCGTACAAATTAGTAGATTTAAACCTGTTTATCTTTTATTTACCTATACAACAACACTTTTGTCTATCATGGCCATTTTTTATCTAACTAATTGTTTATAATATACGCATTATTAACAAAATATTTTAATTCTGTATGCATATATACAACTTGCGGGGAACAACAACGTTGTTCTAAGTCTTATCAGCCACCTGGTGGTTGTTGCGTATACTTCGCTAAGGATATGGCCACACTTTCTTATCATTGGACGATTTCGCAAGCGACGAACGAGTCGACCAATCAACGATCTAGAATATCACATTCGCAAAAATGCGTTCATGGGATTCGTTCCAGGCGATGATGTAGTTTCTATAAAATCCGCAAAGCTTGGTTCAGCACTTGACTTTTGTAAGCAAGTCGTTCATCTTTCTGTGATCGGTGCTTCTGTGCAGGTTCCGCTGCATGTGCTGACATCAAGGTGCTTGGAGAACTCATACATTGAACTGTTTTTATAATTAACATTATTGTGAACTGTTGTTGTTCGTGCAAGCTTTCTGTTTTTTGTAGCAATATCTCGTTTTCTCGGGAAAAAGCAGTGAGGTTGTGTCGCGCATAAGTGATATCTTCGGGTGAGTGTAGAACGCCATAAGAATCGGCTTTGCCGATGTTCTTTCATTCGACTTCTCGGAGGGAAGAGCTCAGAACAAACCAGGAAGACAAGCATGATACGAAATCGTGAAAAGAACCCGGCCTGTCGTTTATCAATTAGAACGATATTTGCCGTTTGCTAATTACTATTCGACTAAATGAATATTTTCATAGCTCCGTTGAACGTTATTTATCAATGTATTCTGCCGAAATCTTACGCTGGCGGAGATTAGCGTTACCGTTTCCGAGATCAAGAAAAATCGCCATGCTTGCTCATGCAACCGGGTGGCCCCTTTGCCCTCGACCTCGCTGGTTCCTTGCACAGTACACGAGTTCAGGAATGATCGGCAATTTTCTTGTTTTTGAGTAACTGCTTTTTTAAAACGAATTACTGTAAATTTCGTATTCACGCGAGCACATGTTTTGGAGTAACTCGTGTATCTACGCGATCTATCTTAGTTTAATATAGAATTGTTCGAAACAAACGAGATTTTAACACACGCAGATTGAGATTGCACGTTTCGCGATTCTATTGTGTTTACCACTGTTGTATGAACTGTGCAAATTTATACACATATATGTATATATATATACATATATATAATTTTATTGTAAGACAATGAATTAATTCCTGTGAAATACCGCAAATGCGGCAAAGAAATAATAAAAAAGATGTACATGAGATTTTAAGTTTAACTTTATACTTTGTACAAATATTTTAATGTTACGCACATCACTCACATGTGATATCCACAGATAGCCACTTAGATTGATGTGCATTTCTTTGGTTTTCATCTAATTATGTAGTGTACTTGTCTTTTTATTTATATTGTTAAAAGCTACAAAATATATATGCTTTAGTACAATCATATATCTTTGGATGTTTTATGCACAAGTTTATGTTTCATCCACTCTTTTTAATTTAAATATTTATTAATTTTTTTTGCTATGATTGAAAAGTCTTTACAGTTAGGTAATCGTTGTATAAGGAAGAATATACTTTATTTACCTGAATATTGTATAATTTGTTTTCTCATATACATTATACACATGTTTCTCTTCTGTTGCAGACATTTTTCTAATTTTAATATTAGCCACGTGAACTTTCCATTGCTGTTTAAGCAAAGTATTATTTTAGACGTTAGGAGTAAGAAAATGGTCATGGAGGCATCCCCTTCTCCACAAAATGTCGGTCGTGAATTTGTCCGACAATATTATACTTTACTTAATCAAGCTCCTGCGCATCTTCACAGGTAATGTAATTTGGAATTTGATAGGGGATAATCTGTATCATTAGTATATTAATGCAACTTTGTTTATATAAATATTGTTACAGGTTCTACAATCAGCATTCTTCCTTTGTACATGGAGGATTAGATTCTAATCGGGAATCAACTCCAGCAATTGGCCAAAAACAAATACATCAGAAAATTCAACAATTAAACTTTCGGGATTGTCATGCCAAGATAAGTCAAGTTGATTCACAGCTAACTCTTGAAAATGGTGTTGTTGTGCAAGTAAGTACTGGTATTAACATACAAAGTATTTCTGATAAATTTCATTGTATTGTAACTTTCATTATTATCCATTGATCTAAAACATACTAATTAACGAGTAAAAGTAGGAATATAAACATATTAAGTAATGCGCTCTACTCCACATTTATTTTCATTTATTTATGATTATTTGCAGGTATCTGGAGAACTATCAAACGCTGGACAACCAATGCGTCGTTTCACACAAACATTTGTATTGGCGATACAAGCACCGAAAACGTATTATGTACATAATGATATATTCCGTTATCAAGATTTGATTTTTCCTGATGAGGAAGAAGCAGATGTAGGTGGTGTAGAAGGAGACGTGGGTGAGTCCAGTGAGAGGGAAGGAGAAGAAGGAACGCGTTCCGAGCCCGAGGAAGATCAACATCAAAATCAAGGACAACAACTCTCAGTACCGGCTGCATCTACCGAACCACAAGCTCAACCACCGCTTATTCCTGCTCAACAACCTGTACTTCAACAACAACAGCAGATGTATTACGCTCCGCCACCTCAACAGTCTCATGTTAGTTTGGTACTATAACTAAAACACTGGAATAAAACGCTATATTAGTTAAAATAATTGCTTGTTAGGTACACCCTGTAATGCAACAAGTTCTAAACGGATCGGTTCACGAAGAAACTTCGCTGATCAGTCAACAGCCACCGCAACAGCAGCAGCAGCAACCACCACCTCCAGCACCGGCACAGCAACATCAATATATAACTGAACCTACATCGCAAACGCAGTTTGTACAAGAAACAGAAATGGACAGTGCAACTGAACAGTCACCGCAAACAGAGAATGAACCACAGGCTCAAGCAAACGAGATTCGCGAACAACCTGAAGCTGAAACATTTACTGCTTCTGTACAAGAATCTGAACCAGAACATCAGGTGTCGAACACAAATGTAACCAGTAGTGGACCGAAAACGTATGCCAATCTTGTGAAATCCTTCCCAAGTACCACTGGCGCTACCAGTCCTCAAGCTCCCAAGTTGTCTATGTCACCGGTATATATTTTATGATTGCAGTGATTATCTTCGGCGGTCAAAGTCTTGCTTATTTTACAATTTACGCAATGTATATAAACATATAATACAATTTCTGTAATAGTTGACCAGCACACGCTGCAAAATATTTATATCTTAATCTTTATTTTTAGCCTCCAATGACAAACTTGCGTTTGGATGATAGATCGCCGATGCATCCAACTAGCAGTGGACCCGCACTTTGTACGTCAACCAATGTTTCTACACCTCAACAACAGACTCACAGAATTGGAAATCAACAACCACAACATCAACAACATCAACAACAGCGAACTTCAAGAGGGGGCGCGGTACAACGAGGTAAAAATGATTATCGTAAATTATGAATGTTCACTTGTGGAGGCTCTTAAGCCGACGACTGACGTAATAAAACGTAATGTAACGCGAGCATATAAACACGCGACTGTTGGTTTTCTGCCGAATCTCTTCGATCGTTACTTTTGACCCGAGCGTTCGAAGAAACTGAAAGCAATTCTTTTTTTCAATTTCTATAGATGGCGATCGTCGTGGTACGAGGCAGAGTCAATACAATGATGCTCACCAATTGTTCCTTGGAAACTTGCCGCTTAACGCATCGGAGGATGATTTGCGCCAATTATTCGAAGCTTATGGTAGAGTAGTGGAGTTGCGCATACACAGTAAATCGAACGATAGGTGCAAAGGACCACAAGGAAATAATACAGGAAAAGTGCCTAACTATGGATTCATCACCTTCGAAGATCAACAAGTCGTTACCAAAGTTTTGCAAGACTTGGTTGGTTAACTTTCTCTAGTAATACGGATCCATTCGGATTCATTTGTATTTTCTGTTTTTCCATTTTCAGCCGATTTATTATCCTGCTGAAAACGGGTTAAAACTAAATGTTGAAGAAAAGAAGGTTAGGCCTAGAATGTCAATGGATGGCAGCGGTGGCCGGTTGAATTCAAACGACGGTAATATGAGAGCAATGGGTGGCCAGCAACAACAACAACGAGGACCTGGTAAGTACAATTTAGAAAAGCGTTTATACGGAGTGTATAAAGGCTATGATATAGTATGTTGTACCGTGATACTTTTATAGGTGGACCTGGGGGTGTAATGAGAGGTGGACAGCATGGCACGAGAGGTGGACGAGGAGGATTCTCTCGAGGTGGTGATGGTGGAAGGGGAGGTGGAATGCGACAGCCCGGTAATCCAAGCAATCCGAGCTACCAAAATCGTCGCTAATACTTGAAGCAATGTTAAAGGCAGTCTACAATTTCTTTCTTCTTCAACAAGTCATCGGTATATAATTACCATCCTCATTTCAAAACACAAAATCCAAGACTATCTCGTATGCCACCCGACGTGATTAAAGGCGCTATCCTTTTACGCTTAAACAACGCTTGCATCGTTCGTCAAGCAACAAATATAGATGAAGCAGCTCAAACTGTATGGTACACGAACTTGAGTAGGGATAATCGGGTTATATCGCATTTAAGCTAAGTTCGTCGTGTTCTTGGACAAGGATAACGACGTAGCTAACCGATTTGTTGAACGTTCAACTTAATTCGTTGAATATTTGATGAAGTAAATACTACGAGTTCGTTCTTCATACATCGACGTCAGGCAACTTACAAGACTTTACAATGAAAACAAAACTACCAACCATTTGCATATACACGTATATGTACAGCGAAGTGACGCGTGATATCCACCTTAGAAATGTGGGCGTTTTTTGTCTACCGATACCGTGGCCCATCGTTTCTTAGAAGTCAACATCCAAGAAGGTAAATAATTGCCAAGTTGTGGTGAAGTGCTGAAGATACCTAGAACAAAAGGACGAAGAAAGAACACCATTGAAACACATGTGCGGCGTGGGACAAGGGACAGTGTTGGAAACGTACACGCAATATGTATATGTCGGACTGGGGTTCGGGTAACACACCTTTTGTTTCTCTTTTGGATGAACACCGCGAAAGTCATACGTCGCTCTTTTAATTTTCTCCGTTTGCCAATCGGATGGAGACATAAGCGGTGCGAATTCCGCTATCGTATAAGTAAGTTTACGAGCCAAACTAAACGAAATTAAAACGAGAGGATACGAACCGTCTTAATTATAAAAAAAAGAAATCGTCATATATTTCATATGCTCTCGAGTTAATTCATTGACTGCCGATGAAACGTTCCACCTAAATGTAGAAAGTCGGCAATAATGTTTATAGGTGGTAGTTGGTCGGTGTTGGTTAACGAGTAGAGAACCGCGGTTCTTCTGTGGTCGCATACAAAAAGACACAGTCGATTTTTCTCACAGAACATGGCCAATTATTGATCGACCGGTATCGATTAATAGTGGGACAGTACCCTTTAGACTGCAGCTGGTCTCGCCGTTTCCTAATTCATCCGCGTGCCGCTTACCCTCTATTTCGTTCTAATCTGCTGATTCTTTTCGATTTTTCTCTTTCTCTTCCCGACGTATCATTTCTTATAGGCTCTTTTGCTTTATTACGTTTACATTTACTTATTTCTTATTCGCTAATTTCGCCGGGTCGATCTTTCGTTTCTTCTTCTTCTTCTTCTTCTTCTTCTTCTTCTCTTTTTTCTTTTCTCTTCGGATCGGATAAGCAAAAATGGTGTCTCAAAATTCGAAATTCGTTTGATTCGGTTCATCATTAGTGGTCTCTGGTGATCGCAGAACTCGCAATGCGCGGTTAAAAGAGAGGAAGGGAGATGGGGGAAAAGAGAGAGAGAAAAAGAGGCCTAGTACCGTTATAACGCAAAATTTGATCCGTTCTTTGAGTATTTTTTACACAAAACCTATTTGCGAAAATTTCTTTATGTACTAGCGATGTATATCGATGAAACTGAAATTTTCCTCCCGTACTAATATAACTAGCGTTATTCTTGTAATTATTATACATACGTAAATAGAAAGTCTTCAAACATTAATACAGAATCGGTCGAGAGTGATAAATATTGTATATTAAAATATTAAACTTTTTCCGGCTGGCTCTTTTTCTTCGATATGTGTATACATACATAAATATATATACATATACTTTTTTAAACATCTTGTTAGTTCTCCATATGCTAATGGTCGCACTTTTGAAGGCTTCAATCTCTACACGTCGACGTATGAAAGCATCATTTCATTCGTGTAAAGTAACAGCAGCAATTTAGTAAAATTAGATTTACGATTAAACTTGAAACTTTTCTTAGAGAATGTAAATTTCAGCACGTGCACTTACTGTACATCGTCGAATGGAATTGAGAAACATTTTTATTCTCGTATGTTCGTAACTACGTATTACCATAATTTATAAGTAGTACTTTCCTATTTGTACTCTCAATGCGTGTCTGTATAAAGGCGCTAGGACAAACGGAACCGAGAAGAAGGAGAATCACATGTTTATCAAGAAAAGTACTAGAAATATTTTCAAATTTCTATTTACGTGTACGCAAGATGAGTCCTGCGATTATTAGAGACAGGGTGATATACTTTTCCTGGTCATGCTTCATGTTTCTGCCAACAGGAACGCCATTTGTTAAAATTCATCGCATCAAAAGTCATCGATTGATTGAAATAATGGTTTTGCAAGATAATATTGAAACAGTATAAAAAAAGAAAACAAGAAATCACAAGTGCAAACCGTAATGAGAAGACTACCATTGTCGCGAAAACGGTCGTGCGCGCATGTTAATTTATATGCCATCGCGTATATACACCTCGCTGAAACTCGAGTGCGCATATGTAAACACAGAAAAAAAGACCGACATTGTTCTTTCATAACAGTGATAAACTAGAGGTGATACGAATACGTCGATGGTGGTAAATTAACTGATTCAAAATTCAGCAGAGAAATAGGAACTTACAAAGTGCACGGCGACTAAATCGCCAGATGCTACGACATTAAGGCTGAGAACTTGTGAAAAGTAATTGTTTACGTTTCTTATCAATCCATAAAAATCGTTGCGTAGTCTACGTTCGAACATCCGCAATAGTTTGTAATCGAACGCGTTACAATTGCTATGTCTGGGATATAGCAGAGTCATCGCTGATCAAACGCCTGGTCTTCGTTGTACCCCCCCCTAACACGCCGCCGCTACCCCCTTTAAGATATTTTAGTTAGGTAGGGTTTCACTTCGCGGAAGTTTGCGTACAAAAATTTTTTGTTTCCGATACATTGCTTTCGTATTGTAGCGATGAAGCTGCTCGATCTCAGTCGTAGATAAAGAGGCAATTTCGCGTGATTGTTTGGCTGTACAATCATGATATTTATGAACCACCACTGCTTATTGTCTGTAGAAAAAATTGGAACCATTCGTACAGTAAATTTTACTAGTAAAAGCAATCGTTACGAAATGGTGAATCGTTTACTTCGCCGATTTTAACATCGCCGATGTCTTCTATTTACAGACAATGACATTCTCAAATGTATAAATAATAGCGTTCTAAGTTTTTATACATCTCATGTTATCTCTCCTTATGTCTTCGATGCGTGTATACTATTTTGATATAACTTTGCACCAATGGATAAATAATTTGCCAATGCACGTGTCATGCAACCGTGATAAACGGAAAGTGTTCAGAAGCCACGATTACGCGAAATCGTCCCTTTATACTTGAACGAAAGCTGCAAATTTTTAGTGTGAATGTTTTCGTTTTTAAGTGACTATTTTTAGTGATAATAATAATAATAATAATAATAAAATAATAATAATAATAAAAAGATAAATATAATGAACGAAAAAAGGAATACGAAGAAACACAAATAATTATAACAGTATAATAATTAGAGGATGACTATTAATAAGTTGTGAATTTTTGTAGTATACATTTTTATTTCGGTCTACTAGGCCAGTTTGTGTGTACAACCATGGACAACGTTACTACACCAACAACAACAAAAATAATGTTAAAGGAAAATGAAAAAAAAAAAACAAACGTCAAATGTATTGTAACTTTTTGCATTTAGTATAATATACCTACCTTACTACCAACTCCTATCAGTATCTCTTTATTTGTCTGAACATTACCATTTCGTTGAACTTTTAAGAAAACCTGTTCGATTTACAAATTTCAGTTGGGTATTGTGTATGTTGTACGAGTACACGAGTAATCAAATATAGTAATAACGTCGAGTAAATGTTGTCATTTACGATTGTCTCGAATGAAAATTAATTTCCCTCGTTAACGACAAATTTCCATTAGTGTAAACTATATACATTTCTTCATCGATACGTGTACATTAGAAAATTTCTTCGAACACAGAGAAAAAGAAAAGTATGGAAAAGCTTTCGTTACTTTCCAACACTTTCTAAAACGAACAGTTTCAGATTATAAGAAAATCTCCATAATTTTTGTAACAATTATAAAATGCTTGTATAACAATTTACTCAATTTTCTTCTTTATTTGCGACAAATTGACACACCGATTTTTAGTGAAATACAAAACCTTCGTTTCTCGTAGATGCGCAAAGTCCTGTACTTGTAAAAACTTGAATCAATTTATTTCCATTGCCAAAGGAAAAATGAGAGGCGATGAAGTCATGGTCATCCGTGATTACTACGTTGTCGCTATTATGACCTAGTTCATCTGTGGAACAATTGGCAAATCTGCAACAGCTTGTATTGTTTAGACATGGACAAATACTGTACTCGGTAACGCTTACTATGCAACAGACTATACAATGTAGAGTTTGAATCAAACGAGAAATTACAGAACAGTGGAACTTTGATAGTTGTAGATCGAAGGAAAATTGGGATTGAAAATTCCTACAATCGTCGAGGTAATCGATTAGATAAGAGGACCTCAACTTACCCAACGTATCCCTACCATCAAAATTTGACCTCTCGTATAATCAGAGAATTCTAATCTGTAATTTTGTCTGAAACGGTGGACAAGCCACTTATTGTTGACTCTTTGTGGCACAGGAATTTTATTGCGTTTCGAATCAAACAAAATTGTTATATTTTTATTAATAAAGGTATGAGTAATAGACAGGTATTAGTAATAAAGGTATAGTTAGAGAATTCTAATCTGTAATTTTGTCTGAAATGGTAGACAAGCCACTTATTGTTGACTCTTTCAAGAATTCAGGTCATAAAATAGACCCATGTTGCACAGGAATTTTATTGCGTTTTAAATCAAACAAAATTGTTATATTTTTATTAATAAAGGTATCACACCTATACACATGCAGCTATTGCAAAATTTCAAGGTGGGATTAAAAATGTCCCACCACGCATTACGGTCCATCAAAAAGGTGGGGCACTTTTAATCCCACCGTGCCCCAAAGAGTTAAGCGACCTCTTATTATTAATCTCCCGTATATTGTGCAAGTATCGAGGTTCTACTGTCCTTATAATATTGGGTTGTCCGGAAAGTTCATGCCTATTTTTAAGAGAAATACAAAGGCATATTTGAATTTTCATTTATATTTATTGAATTATGTATGTACCATTTTGTTCTACAACCTTTCCACCTGTTAAGGAATGTACACATATTATTTGATTTCAGCCATTCCGATATATTCAGACCTGTATCGCTTACTAAAAATCGGCATGGACCTTCCAGACAGCCCAATAAAATAAATCACATTCAACGATTTCTCAATTGTCTTCTGAATAAAACTAAACTAAAGAATTACACTTTAATTTGTATGCGAAGCTCGATTCGAGTTTTAACCAGTTTTATACTGGCTACATCATCAGTTACATTGTACAATAATCTACTGTTACGAGGATAATTCGGTGGCACGGTGATGACAACAGGTTTTAAGCAGATTTGTTATACGCAATTTAATACGTTTGTTATAAAATATTTGTATCCTATTCAGAATCAATTGCTAAATGAACGATCTCGATCTTTGGTCGATTATAAGAGCAATGTTAAATAATATAGTAATAAGAGACAGGTAAAAGTACTTTAAAGTACCGATTAATCGTTGTCTTGTTTTATATCGCAAGAATCTTCTTTAATTCCAGCTAATGTGCTCTCACATTACTAGAGAATGCGTTTCCGCGCCGTTTCGCTTGTTCCCTATCTATTTTCTTAAACTGCTGCAATTGTCTAGCATAGTTGAGTAACTCGCAAGAGCACTTTATAGTCTGCACGATAATTAGGCTTAACAAACGAAACCATTATTTAACGAAATTACTGCGTTCTGTGTCGCATATATTTGAACTCTTCAATTATAATATAGTTTACGTACGCGTTTACATTATACGTGAAACTTTCGAGAAGGATGTCTACTTTCAATTTGCTTGTATCGTGTTCACTTGACCGACTACCGTTTATATTTAATCTAAGTGTCGATGGGAAACATTTATACCCTAAAAGTTTGTAAATTTTTACGACCCTGTATTGTTACTCATTTATTCCGACTTGACATAATAATGTTGATGTATCTAGATATTTGATACTTTTTTATTTATACCAATATTAAATGAATTTGATCAGAGACGACTGTAACTTTTGAATAATTTTCCTCAAATTGATACACATATCAGCACGCGGTGAAAGGAAGTTTGAATATATCGCGTTATGCTGTAATTATATAAACGTAATAACGTTTATAAATTGCTTCTTCTTCTATGTCTTACAAGCATCTATGATCGGTACTAAAATAATTGCCGTATCTTTTTAACCAACTTCGAAAGGAGGAGGTTACTCAATTCGACATGTATATATATATATATATATATATTTTTTTATAACAACAAAAGTTTAATTTTAGGCTATATGCAAGAATTTTTCTTATAATGGCTGTATTTTTAAAAATCTCTAATTATTAAAAATTTGTTAATAATTCTAGTTCCGGCCATAGGTACTTGAATTACCAATAGGTAATTGAATGTACACTCATTTAGAATAAGAATCTTTTTGAATGATGTGTCTCAAATGATCCCTGAGGCCATTTTATTCAACACCGAACAACTTTGTTTCTTTCTACATGCCTATAAACAACAGCTCATAAATTAGAAAGTTTTCATCTTCGTCAATTACAAAAATTCATATTGTAGACAAATCAACGTAAAAAACGTGATAAATTCAATCTGTGAGTGTCCAATATTTTGGGAAAAAAAAATCACAAATACAAAAGAACTCCATTTACCTTCTGCATAACTGGATAGTTCGTGTAACTATAGTTCAGGAATGTTTACTTTATATTTTTGTATTCAACAAGGCAGGAACCCCTCTTTCTTTTTTTTTTTAATGAAGTTTTAAATATTAAACAGTTGTGCGAATACTTATTGCTTCAACATTTCTATCGAGTAATTGCTTTTTTCTTGTTAATTTTCCAACTTACATAAATAGCTATCTTTTTTTTTTTTGTAATCTATCTATTCTAGAGATTCCCGAGAATACGTAGAATGTCATTGTTTATACAAAATAAGTTAATAAATTACAATTGTACATAGTTTTTTTCAGGAAATTGATCGGTGTACGAATACATTCTACAGCCGCTGTACAAGAGGTGCCGAGATCCTAAAAATTGTGTTGTATCGCGTTAATCGAAAAAGAATGTTACAGGCGCGCACTCGTGTGCAAGGTACCGGGTTGCGTAATTCGTGTTGCTGGTAAAGCAACAAGAGGATCGAGAACCAGTGCATATGGTAGAAAGATCAAACGGGGTGTCGGAGGAAAGAAAAACGATGAGATCATCTCTGGGTTGCTCGCCGCCCGGAGAGGCCTCCGTGCTCGGCGTACTGTGCTCACTTGCTTCAGTCAGTACCGGTCCAGCAACCGATTTGGAGGGCTCTTTTGAGCGTTCCCCGAAAACGGTCAGAGAAAGGACCAGCCCGTGACGCTGAAAACCAGGGAAAGGAACGCGAATCGCTGAAAGAGAATCCGCTCGAGGTACGTAACTGTCGGACAGGTGTGCACCTTCGCGCGGGGACTGCATCATGCAGTCTGCATCAGGCTCGAATACATTTCAAACGCTACTTTCAATGACGTGTGATCTCGTGCCAAGGTTATTTCAATTTTCATGTACGGGAATTGGATCGAATATTTAAAGAAGGAAGACGCTACGAGAAAATGCAGCTTGAAAGATAAGGGAATAAGTTTCTTTGGACCATTAGCATCTTTAGACATTTGAATTAGTCTGTTTCGGAATAATGCTTTGTCGGATTGTATCAGATCTGAACGCTTTTCAAACATTGCTCTCTGTGACATATTATTAGACTGTGGATTTTTATGGATTCATAGGAAATTTGAATGTGCAAGAAACTACAAGATGCACACAGTATGCAGGAATGTAAAAGAGTATTGAAAGTGAAGTTCATATTATGATATTTGCAGAGTAAAATATAATTTCTATTTAGGTTCAATTTTTGTAGATACGTTTTCGAAGATTTTATTTTGTATAAAGATCAGCAGCCTTTATTCATACTAATTACTAATAATGCTTTGTCGGATTGTATTGTAGATCTGAACGCTTTTCAAACATTGCTCTCTATGACATATTATTAGACTGGATTTTTATGGATTTATAGGAAATTTGGAAATAGGAAATTTTAAATATTGATTCGTTATGCGATCGGTTGTTTCAAAGTTTTTTCGAAGTTTGTGACACTTCAAATAAAGATATAATTTCGTTATCAGTAAAGTAACCAAATTGAAATTTCTATTAACGAAACAATTTAAATGTGACATCAGGGTCAATTAATTAAACGAATGAAATAATTTCGTTATTTTCAATACCTGTTCCTTTAAGTAAATTCATTATTTCGCTATTTTTCAAGTGAAAGATCGAAATATTTCAAATACTACTTTTTCGTTTCAAATAAAATTTGTCCAGTGCTGTATGGGCACACGTGTGTATATGCAACCAGTCTCGATTAAACGCCCCTTCAAAAATAACTCTGGACCGATCACGGTGAACTCAGAGACTCGAATGCTCGGTAACTTGCGCAACCACGTTTTCATCATTTTTACAAAACGTTTCCCATTAATCGTAAAAGAGAATGGTAAATATTTTTATTTCAAACATGGATATTTTGTTGGAAAGGCAAAGAATATCGAATAATTAGTAACCCCGATAGAGGCGATATTAAACGAATATTTAATCATTTTCCTAAAGTTCAATTATCAAATCAAGATGTTAAATACTTGTAAATATATTCTCGAAGCTTTCTATTCATCGAAATATTCACCGATACGTTGAATAATTACTCTGAATTAATAATAATTACTCTGAATCTTCTATTCCAAATCTAATTAAACAAATTCCTATAAACAATTATTACTTAATTACTCCATAAATTGAAAAGAAAGGAAAGTGCTGCGGTACAAAATAAACAACAATTTCGTAACTAATGTAAAAAATTGAATGTACAATATCTTATGTTGTTTGCATTGAAATCACCCGAGTTATACAATCGATGTTCGATTAATTTCGTACAACTAATTCAGTGCCTCTTTCAAATTTTTCATTTACAAATGACGAATGAATTTGTAGATAAAGAAATTTAAGTATCACGTACTTCGAATAAACTTTGAAATAACCGTTAACATAACGAATCAATGTTTATTTCCTCATCTACAAATTCATTCGTCATTTGTAAATGAAAAATTTATAATTTGTTACTTTCAAATCTTTTTAATTCCCTTCAATTGTTTTTCGCGCAAACGATTTAACAATTTTTTTAATTCGATTATCATGCATCGTTGCTATCGAGGTCTGCACGCGGAAGATCATCATACCCATCGTCTAATGAATATTGTCAACGAGGAAGTAACGTTTAAACCACGAATTCGTTTCTTTAATTAATCAGTTAACACATTTCATTGGTTCTACGATGCGAATACGCTCGGTAAAAGCATCGACGCGTTGTGTCGCAACTAACTTATCTTGTCGCGTATTCCTCGTACATCGTGCTTTTTAGAACGGAAATGGAACATCCTCTCTGTGAAAAAATATTATTATCAAAGTTATTCGATATTGTCCCACGTGCGCTTTTTACGAACGTATTCATACATTGAGATAGTTAATGTACCAAATAGTAATCAAGGGAGCTGATAGCATCCGTTTTACTCTGCTCTGTCCCCAGTTGTTTGTTATCATATTGAAAAGGCAGAAATATACTGTAAAACGAGTGTAGTAAATATTAAAAATATTAAAAATAGAAGTAGAATAGAAGTTAGAGTAGTTAGAATAGAAACATCAAAAACCTCATTATCAACAGTTATGGATATTCAGAATATTCACGCAATTTTTGTATAAGAGTGTATACGTAGGAGAACAAAGGTATAGGTTGCTGAAAGCATAAAGTTAGCGTTTTGAGAAGGTTATGCAAATATTAAACAATTCAACCTTGGCCTGCTCAGATTTAAGGCTGCTGATTTCTTATTAGACAGTGGATTAAAAAGAAGACCGAAAACTACTATTAACCCTTTGAGGACAGAATTAAAAATATTTTACTTGATACATTTTGATTTTTACAAATTATTTAATAGTACGTGTATAAATGAAATGAGAAGGAAATGTGAACAAGATGTCTTGATTATCTTCCAGGGTACGGTTAGCGCTGATATTCCTAATCTAATTAAACGAATTGGTTTTTACTAGAAACCATTAGGCACTTAAAAATTAATTCTAAGGGTTAACAATGATATTTTAAGGGATATCATTGAAAAGAAGTGGAGAATATGTAGAAATTATTTTGATTAAATATACAATGTTTTAAAAATATTTTATATAGTTAAAGTTTCATTTGTATTATATAAACGACATTTCACATGCACAAGGCTAATATTTCCTCGCATTAATAAGTATGCATCTTCTTCGTATAAAGAGGCTTCTGCAACCATGAAGCCCTGAACAAATAAGCCAGTTAGCTTCGATAGTGTTTCGAACATCTTGACTTTACTTTACTACGAATTTTCGCACGACATTAATGATCGATTGAGGAAAATATTAGGTTGTCTCAAAGCTTTCTATTGCGACTCGCACACAGTTATTTCGTGAGGCAGTGTTTATATAAGTAAACAACCATGATATTTCAGAAGCTGATGTTATAACGGTAATACAGCAAAATGAATCGTACACAAACATAAAATATTGCGTATACATTCCTTATTAATGAAACGGAAGAAACTTCTTGGACAGTCTAATAGTTTGCGATCCACTTGATCGTGATCGATTTAAAAGTGATACCTTCAAAGTACACAAACATAAAATATTGCGTATATATTCCTTATTAATAAAACGAAAGAAACGTTTTGGACAGCCTAAGAGTTTGTGATCCACTTGATCGTGATCGATTTAAAAGTGATACCTTCAAAGTAAGCGAACGCGGCGAATTCGAATTCTATTCGAATTCCTGCAGTATCGTGACACGTGACACTGGGATTAATTTCACAAAGATCAGCGGAAAGAGTCCTGCCGACAAAAGTATCCGTCGACAGTAATCAAGCGTACCTTGAACGAATCGCAACGATTAAATAGAGAAGAGGTCCACTTGGTGCCACATCCATCGCGTCATCCTCTTCCCAAAGGTACTATATCTCGTGGACGAACCAACAGCTCGTCGCGTATCGCAAGCAGATATAGCCGGACTTTTATTCAAACAATAGAACACGCATGAAAGTTCTGTATAACGATTTATTCGCGACGCGTATGCAAGTTATTTTCAAGTTTGTTGGCAGACGCTTTTCCGAGGTATACTGGCTCGAAGTGGACACTTAAGTGGAACTCCATTTTTAAATATTCAAAATTATGTTTATTTTACAGTGGGGGTCACAAGTATTTTAAAAAAAGATTAGGTTGTGGCACAAAAAAGGTTGGGAAACACTACCGTCAACATTATTGAAACAACCGATTAACGAATGTTATTAGAATGTTAAAAAGAATGTTATAACTATGCAAAACAACGTAGCAATTGCATGACTGCTAAGAAATGTGATAAGCTTGTAAGATTGTTGTACGGACTTGTGCATACATTGAACTATCCGTAACGCATTTTTAAATCAAACTGAAGCTCAAGCTGAAAAATTTCACACGAGACGATACTTCTGGATATTTCGTATAACGACGATTACGCGATCATGTGGGCGCCGATCAAGAGAGCGATAAAAACGGAGCTGTTCGCGATTCCTACAACCGCCTCCGCGCTCCTCAAACTGTGTTGCTGGTCGACATGGTTATCGCGACACACTTGGAACTGCGTTCTGTCAGCCATGTTCAGAGATTCAGAAAGGCTCAAACCACATACTCTTTAGGGACTCCTCTTTGCAACCTCATACATA
>NW_026534329.1:6677974-6686802 GCF_026225885.1 Hylaeus anthracinus | reverse complement strand
CTGAAGTAAATCAGATTATTCAGATTATTGATTTATATAAACACTGGAAGATTGGACTTTGACTGGTTTTTGTTGAAACAGTTTCAAACCACATACTCTTCAGGAATTCCTCTTTGCAACCTCATACATATTAGGCACAGAAATGAATTCTGTGGTTTTCTGAAGTAAATCAGATTATTCATTTATATAAGCATTGGCAGACTGGACTTTGCGTCGAGTCTCTTCGAGTTTTTTCGCGTAAACTTGAGGCCATCTTGAGTACGAGGTTCGCTAGATGATCCAACTGAGACATCCCGTGGTAGGTCCTATTCTGTAACACCAAGTTTTCGAGAAAATTGCAATGTCAAGTTGCTATCTGGAGACGCTATTTTTTCTTCACCCGGCCGCTTGAACGCGGAAACTTGCTATCCTTCATAAAAAATGGGACACCATCTGAGAAATTCTCCGGGAACTTTAAATTGAGATGGTTTAGTGCTTGCGAGAAATGGAAGGCGTACTTGTGCTCTTAGGTTAACACGATTTCGTGGAAGGAGCGAACGGAGATACGTTTCTTCGAGGAACGGATGTCTCCCGCTGGAATGTTTGGTCGTTAGCTCGTCCGTAAAAACAAAGTTTTGACCATAAATATTGGTCTTATAATTCCGATCGGAGGTGCATGACCTTATCGTCACTGGTTTAAATAAAATAAAAGAATTGCTGCCTTCCAATTGCGATTAAATACACCGAAAAAATATTGGAATTGTTCGAAACGCTTAAAATTTACAAGTGATTTTTTTGTGGAGTTTAAAAAAGAAGTACAATGGAAGCCGACGCGAGTTGTATATCGGTATCGCTGTCGAAGGTTCTGGTTAACGTTCCGCGGTAGTTTCAAGCTACAAATGTAATCAAATCCAATGAAGACTTACGCATAAACCAAACAAGATATATTTAGCTGGTAGCAAAATGTGAGAGATCCAGGCTATAATTTTTTCAAATTATAAAAAGAGCTCGTTTGAGTTTTTCACACGTTGACTGCCAGATAAATATTCTTGAAAATTTCTGCTAGGATTAAATATTATTTAAACTATTTGAAACTACATAATCAAACGTTTATCGTGGTATTTATTTTTGTAACTTCATCAAAATTCATGAATTTCATTCAATTTCATTTCCTTTCATGCTCGACTTTCAACATTAATTTTTTTACTTCTTCAGTGAAAACCACTGTCACCCATATATGGGTGACGTGACGATCAACGTGTTAATGCATGTAACTCGATTAGAATGTTTTATATCCAGTTAGCAACATATGATTAATTTTTAATATTTTCCTACAATACATGAGTTTATACGATACATTTAAATAACTTGCTATTATTTCAGAATAATGTTGAATGAATCTATTTGAACTACACATTATTTATACTATAAAAACAATGTAGATATACTGTAGATACCAAAGGTAATTAATATAGCAATTATGTTAAAGTTACTGACTGTTTGGGACATGTGATTTTAAAATTTCAAAATTTCGTGTTGAATTTAAAATTTCCAATAGTGTAACATCTAGATACCACGTCTGTCAATTCTATAAAATAGTATTCGCGCGAATTAGCACGTTCGCTCCCAGACTAAAACTCTTGAAAATTCCTACTGTGTTTAAATGTTGTCTACAGAGTATTAAAAGCTACGTAATGAAACATTTATTCTGGTATCTAGTTTTGTAACTTCATCAAAGTTCGAGTATTTCATTTAGATTCATTTTCTGTGACACTTAACTTTCAGAATTAATTTTCCTAGTTTTTCAGTGAAAAGCACTGTCACCCCATGGTTGATCAACGTGTTAAAAGGGTGATAGGCTCGAAATATGAGATGCGACTGGAAAAAGTTGTTTGGAATTCGCGGAAACATAGAGCCAACCGACAATCCTTCAAATCTCGCGTAGGCGTTGATATTGTGACAATGAGTTCAACGCGGCCTTCGTTTCTGGTCGTCAATTGAAAGCAGCAAAGGCAACGTATAAATAGATTTTATCATTCGCGTTTGTCATAAGAAGTACCAACACGCGTAAGGGAGTCAGTAAAGCGAATTGCTTGCTCGCAATACGCATCCGAGTTGTTACGGAACATTCGTAAAGAATCATGATTTCCAAGTATCTGGGTTATCGCTTCGTTGCTCCTATTAAGGTCTCCGAGATTTATCACTGGTCACGTTGAACCAAACGGAATCGGTCGTTCGTGCACGGTCGCATTGCTGTACACATTTTAAAAATTAAACCGCGGCGATCCTACACGCGAATCGTTTATGCCAAACGATCGCCAATTGAGCGTCCCATTTATCAATAGAATTTCCAAGCTAGTCAATTTAACCCGTGGATTTAAGGAGACAATCTAGTTGGACATTCTTATTGGCAGTTTTTCGAAGTGGAAACCTTTAAAAATTTACCTATCGAAGGATTTTGTCGAATTCGGAAAATTAACGGAGTTAGGGACGTCTAGAGAGAACTTTATGCAAGATTAGGCAAGAACTTACTTCACCTTAAATAACTTCTAAACCAGTTGTTATTGTACTTGAAATTTCTTAATAGAAAAGTTGCATTATTATTATGGAAAGAATATATATAAGGTTGTATTTTTAAAATATCGAAGGTGACCTTGATATTTTCGTTAAAAAAGATGCTGGTGATGAAGCAATTCGTAAATCGTATGCACGAAACGATGCAACTTTTACATGAAGAAATTATGTGTACAATTACTTTAAAATTAATGTAAGGTGGTCAAAGTTATTTGTATGAGTGTACGTACTTGGTATGAAAAATATGAATAAATGTATGGGCATTACCCCGTAAAAAAGATCCAAAAGAAAACCTGAATATTGACATTTTAGACAAGAATACCACTCCCTAATACAATTGAAATACGTGTCATTTAATATAAATATAACTTTATGTACAATTTAATTCTTACTCTAATAATCCTACCCTAATCTTACTCTATAAAAAAAATCTGAAAGAAAACCTGAAAATTGACATTTTAGACAAGAATACCTCTTCCCAATACAATTAAAATATGTGCAATCTAATATAAATACAACTTTATGTACAACTTAATCCAATATCAGAGCAATCTAATATCCGAATAAAATACTGTTCCCCTCCGCCGCTGGGAAAGTTTATAAAATGTCGACGCGGGCAACTAAAGTCAGCTGAGATAACGCGTCGACGCGACGTCCTTTCACGCTTGTGTTCAAACGGTAAAAAGAAATAGAAAAGAACGAATAGTAAAGTAAAAAAACGTATACAGTAGTTTAAAATCGATTTTGTCTGTCGTAGAAATCGCAATGCGGACGAAACTGCAGCTCCTTTTATTCGCGTTGCTGTTGCTGGGCCTTTTCCTGGACACATCGGCACAGGTAAGGCAAAACTACGATTACTAGATCAATACTAACATTATTTAAAAATCCTGTATTCTATCACCGATTGTTTTTGTCCGAGCTAGCGTTTATAAAGATCGAGAATGATGTGGTTAAAGTAATTCTCGTATTGTTTCGAGTAATTCAGTGTTGTCTCGAAATAAGCAACGTGGTCGGGACCGGAGAGTTGCTTATTTCGAGGTAGGTATGGTATTCGGGTTGACTTTGTTCTCGAGCGGGCGACTTTAAACAAAAAGGTTGGAAAACAGTTGCCTATTTCGAGACAATACTGTATACGTTATATACGTATAAATGTTTCTCGAAATTTCTGACGAGAAAGCAACTAAAAGCAAAAACTACGTGAATGGCTGCAATGTACATGCTTCCTAAAAACGAATGGTGCAAAGTTTTTTCTGGGCGAATATAGGCGATTTTTATAATTAAATAAAACGTTTGTAACTTCTACAACGAAATGTGACAATGTTCTATTGTACATTTAAATCATCTTTCTGTTTATTTTAGAGTTATTGCAACCCCAACATTAGATATTGCACACGTTCTTTTGGCAAAGACATATAATACAAGAATTACAATGTAAATTAAAAAAAAAAGATAAATAGATACGTAAAAGTACTGTGAAACATAATTGTCAAATGTTTAAAGATTCATTAAAATGTATTTATATTTTCATACCACGAATATACTTCTTTTAGGAGGGACTGTACAAAATCATTTGTACTGCGTTTAATTTCGATTATTTTTACTTGCAAAAAATTGTGCACGTTCTTACATGTGCATAAATATATGTGCAAAGCTGTTTATACAAACTTTGATTATTCTTACTTGCAAAAAATTGTGCACGTTCTTAAATGTGCATAAATATATGTGCAAAGCTGTTTATACAAATTTTGATAATTCTTACTTGCAAAAAATTGTGCACGTTCTTAAATGTGAATAAATATGTGTGCAAAACTCTTTATAACTATTCCTTATAAATTATAAAAAAAAATTATAATAAAAAAAAGATCCTGAAAAAGAACTCAAAATTAACGGTCTACGCTAGAGTATCTCCTCAATTTCAATCGTAAAAGTATAATAGAGAAATGTACGCTATAGGGAAACTGCTTAAAAGCTGATCGAGCTGTTGTATAGAGAAATAACGTTACAAGCCTTCCCCGTTACAGAGACACCGCGTTGTAAGTATATCGCGTTACAGGAGTTCCTTTTCAATTTTTGCGTCGCATAATATGAAAACCGCGTTCTGAGGGTGCCGCGTTATAAGAGGATTTGCCGTACAGGAAACGTACCTCTGGTAATACCTAAAGCACTGTTACCGTATCGCTAAACATGGACGCTTGCTGCAATAGTAAAACGTGGCGGTGAGCGATAGATAATTCAGGACGCGGCGTTCGCTCGTCCGTTTTCTTTTCATTAGGATTATGACACGGTTTAATTTGCATGAACCGATACCGTTGCCAGTAAGTGGCCAGCAACGTTTATTCGTAAAATAAACGAGGCTGTTACGTACGGGCTGTTTGCTATTATCGATTTCCAGCGACGAAGAAAACTTCGCCGTCGTACGACCACGTCGACGGAAGCCAGCGTCCAAGATGAGGTCATGAACATGCTTGAGGCTGACGAAATTGCCGAGGAGGCAGCGCAGGACGCTGAGGTCACCGTCGAAGATGACAGGAACGAGGCTGGATCGAAGCAGAGCTTGCTCCGTATGGACCCGTGCTTGGAGAAACACTGTGGCGCAGGACGAGTTTGCAAGGTTCGTTACGGAGAACGAAATGATTTCTTATCGCGGTGAGATGAGCTTGCCTAGGTCTTTGTTCGAAATAGGTACAGTAGTCGATTATCCTCATTGATTGTTTTATTACTGGATTACGTTATAAATGTTGTTATGCCGGGGGTTTGGAGCACGAGAATTCATTTTAATTAAATATAAAGTTTATTAAAAAACTATAACTTTTAAACAATATAACGATAATATAACGATAATCTTGGAGACTGGTAACGGAACGTCTTCTCTCTTTGAGTTCTCAAATCGCTCTCTTCTATTTTCAAAGTTTGCCGCTTCCTGGCAACCGGAAGCGCAGGAACTCGTTTCCGCAACTTCACATCGTCGCAACATCTTTACACTGTCGCGACGATGTAACTCGGAGCTGTAGTGCGGCATCTTCATACCGTCGCAACAATATGTTGACTTTCTATGGATGAATATATACGCGATTCGAAGTTTGAGTCTAATTCTCGAAAACGGGGGGTCCCAGAATTAGAATAGTGTAAAAATCGAGAATAGGAGGGGGGTAGTCGAGACGATTCTGAACGACAATTTCCTTTGAAAAAATGTCGGATGGTGCTTCGTTTTTGAATTATTAACAAAAAACCAAGGACCAATCGTAGCTCCCGAATAGTGAGCGCTCAGACGCGAGAGGCTGGCTCGAGGCTCCTGGGTTACGCCTATGCTCTGAGCGCACGGTACTCGGGCGCTGTGATTGGTCGATGGTTTTTTGTTGATAATTCAAAAACGAAGCATCGTACAACATTTTTGCAAAGGAAATTGTTGTTTAAAATAGTGTCAACTATCCCCTATTTTCGATTCCTACACTAATTCTGGATCACCCTGAATACAACTCTTGACTGTCTTTAGTTCGTGTCCTTTCCATAGCCATTTAGTTTTCTTCGTCCTACCTCCTCCTTTCCTGAAGATCATTTTGTTTTGTCAATGTTCAAAACCAGGCTTCTTTTACACTCGAGGAAAAATGTCGACGACGATACATCGTTGTAAATGAATTCTGGAAGAGTTTAGTAACCCGGAATTCTTCATATTTCTGGCGTGGACGTTGCATTATAATTCCAATGTGAATAATTCGATTGGCTAGTAATGTATAACTAAGTAACAAGAGTACTGTCTTCTAATATTGTAATAAACAATATACGTATGTATAATATTTAAAGAATTAAACATACGTTCTCCGTGTTTTGTATTGCATATACCAGCAATGCAACTAGCTTCTTTAAGAGTCATACGTCACACTGGTATCATTTGACTCCTGAAGAAACTAACTATAATATTAGGTTGTCCCGAGAGTTTCTTTCGCGAGTTGCACTCAATTATTTGATGTGGTCGTGTTTATATAAATAGACAATCTAATTTCATAGATATTCATGTTGTAACAGTAATGGAGCAAAATGAGTCGTGCACAATTCAGTAATGTAACATGAAACATAAAATATTGTGCATCTATTACTTATTAATAAAGCGAAAGAAACTTTTGGGACAACCTAATATAATACTGACGAAACGATACAGGTCACACTCGGAAGCCTCGGTTAATATAAACTACGAAGAACACGTGATTGAAAGGCACAAGTATCTGAAAGAATCTTCCTTACAACTCTTCGCGCAATTCTTTCAAAACGGAAGTACGTACTCGTTCTCTGCAATAATTACAACAATTTCAGATCGTCAACGAGGAGAGCGCTGAATGCGTTTGTGTCGATGTCTGCGACGAAGAAGTCGATCCTAGACGAAAGGTTTGCACCAATTACAACGAAACGTACGGTAGCGACTGCCAGGTTTACCAGGCTCGATGTTTCTGTGAAACTGGCGACGCCAGGTGCGCTGGACCTGACAATCAACACGTTCACATAGAATACTATGGTGAATGCAGACAAATGCCTGTAAGTAATCATCAACTTCGATAACTGATTTACGCGATTTAAAATAAAAATAAAACTCAAAATTACAGTTCCGTTACTTGTTCATCTTCGTAATTATTCTAATAGAATAAATAACATGATATTTCATTATAAAACTATTTACTTATTCATAATGTACGAGTAAAAAACATTGCACGATGCATAAAAAATTAAGCAAATGGTGACACAGTTTTCAATTCACCTAGCACGACAGACTTAACGACTTTTAGTATTCTCGTATCCTTTGAATAAGATACTTGAACCTTTTGCCAGCATTGCAATTAATTTCTCCAAGAGTTAAATGTTTCAGTGACATCGGCACTGATTTCATTTGATCCCTGGAAAAGCTAGCTGCAATGTTGTCGAAACGTGGGAGTATTTTATTCAAAAGACACGTCTTACACTCGAATGCCTTAGTGTCATCCATGAAGAAACGAATCGTATACTGTATAATTAGCTAATACACATAGCTATTCTGTTGTCGTTAACAAATGGTGTAACTCTCCGTTTTATTTAAAAAAAAATTGGTTTTGATTTCTCTATATTCACAGTTATTACTTTTACACAGTATGCACAAGTACAATCTGAGATTCGTTAAAACAAATTGTATTAAAACGTGCACACATTCAAAATCGATAACAAAATTTGTTGCACCTTTATCATTTACTCTTTATAAGTTGAAAGTCACTCGATTATTTTACCGAAATTTTGAGAGATAATTATCGCAACAGAAAACTAACTATATTGGTAAATTGATTTTAGCCCCTCCTCTCTCTAAATAAAAAAAAAAAACTGTAGTCGAATATTTAATATGATAGATATGTATATATAGTTTCGATTTAGATAGTTGTTATAGTTAAGCGAAAATGCATTATTATTAGATTGCGGATTTGTATGCATTAATAGGGAATAAAAAAAAGTATTAAAAGTAAAGTTCATATTACAATATGTGCAGAGATTTTATTTTCTATAAAAATCCGAAGTGTAGTCGTTAAAAATGATAATAATACTGCATTTTAAACTTCTTCTAACTTCTATTCAAAGTATTTAATTCGAGATAGGAGCATATGCATGTTTTAGGGGAATTAAGATGAATAAAATTGTATCACAAGTGTTCACGTTCCCCGTAGATGTGCAAAGAGGAAGACATGGCTGACTTCCCAAGGCGTATGCGTGACTGGCTGTTCAACATCATGAGAGATCTGGCCGATCGTCAAGAATTACCGTCGCACTACTTGAAAATGCAACGCGAAGCTGAAACGAATCACACGTTACGTTGGACGAACGCTGCCATTTGGAAGTGGTGCGATTTAGACGGACATCCTCACGACAGGGCTGTTTCCAGGCACGAACTTTTCCCTATCAGAGCACCCTTGATGGCTCTCGAGCACTGCATCGCGCCGTTCCTCGACTCGTGCGATATTAACAACGATCATAAAATTACCCTCATCGAATGGGGTAAATGCTTGGAACTTGACGAGGTAATAATCTTTAATTGTTATAAAAGAGATTAACTTTTCGTCTGATTAAGTAGCATTCTTTGTATAAAACCACAAGATGTTCAGGAAGAAAGGTTGCTGGATACAATAATTATAATATTATAATTAATATTTTAAAATTAAATGAAATCAAATTAACTTTTCGTCTGGTTAAGTAGCATTCTTTGTATAAAACCACAAGATGTTCAGGAAGAAAGGTTGCTGGATACAATAATTATAATATTATAATTC
>NW_026534329.1:6669102-6677964 GCF_026225885.1 Hylaeus anthracinus | reverse complement strand
TTCAGGAAGAAAGGTTGCTGGATACAATAATTATAATATTATAATTCATATTTTAAAATTAAATGAAATCAAATTAACTTTTCGTCTGATTAAGTAGCATTTTTTGTATAAAACCACAAAATATTCAGGAAGAAAGGTTGCTGGATACAATAACTATAATATTATAATTCATATTTTAAAATTAAATACGTTTTGAAAATATCTATGTTAATGAAAAAGTTAACCAATGAGCTGTCAATGTATATAGACAAAAGGTTCAGTCTCTGCGAGATTATATTGTTATAACATTCATTAACAATTTACCGACTAGTAGTCTATTAACCATCCTTTTACCATGGCGAGCAATACTTTCTTATCTATTATTATCGTTACATGGGTTATGAAATATTACATGAATATTAATCTAAAAACGACTCTAAAAGATACAAAATTTTATTAAATTTAATGATATGTCTATACGCTACCGGTCGATAAAGAGCTCAAATTACGCAGGAAAAGTATTTTATCGATTCATAAAAGATCAAAGAACGGAAGGTATAACAAAGTTGGAAAAGAAAATTGAAGATCCAGAATGACGAGGTTTTTATGTGCGATTCGTGTCCTATTTCAAATTCTTTGTACGTAAAAGAAGGTATTAAAATATATGTATTTTCAAAATTTTATTAACAATCTAAAACTAAATTTAATACTGCATCGATTAGAAGAAAAAATTTTAATTAAACCTTTACTTTTTACTCTAAAATAATTTCAGCTTTGGGAAACGTTACAAAATAGTATTTTGCTAAAAGCAAAACTACTCGACGTGGAATACATTTTTTTGTGGCTACTGTACAGCTATTTCTACTTTTAAAAAATTGATTCCAATCGTTTCGCCCATACACTCTGCGAGGCTCGGAAATGAATTTTTCTGAATGAAACGATAACATGAAACGTTCTTTTAACGTAAATACTAGTATCATTTGTTAGTATCTTTAAATAGTATCCAGATTTATATCAGTGAAACAATAACTCCAATTTTTCGAAGAACTAAATTTTCAGTGTTTGGTGCACGTTACTCTCATTAAAGATTTACCGCCTTCTTTAATAGAATTGTTGTTTACAAAGAAGGTGGAATTTCCTTATTTAATTTGAACGCCATTTCTAAGCTTTTCTTATTAGAAATTAGTTAATTTGAAAACCCTTGTAAAAGTTAATAGTATGTTAGTACATGTATATTCTAAGATATAAATAATCGCAAATAATTCTGTCGCTGATGACCTAGTCGATGCGACATAAAAACAGACAAGGGAAAAAAAAATTAGTAGTATGAAATTACAATAAAATTCTTTATATATATGGAATATTCAATGTTTTTCCCAGAAATCTATCGCAGGTAAAATAATATTGATTTTAACAATTGCAGGACGATTTGGATGACAAGTGCGGCGAGTTGGCTGAAGCAGCAAACTCCGACCAATAATAACGTAGAAATTCAAACGACACGCGGTAGTGGTTACGGCTGGATAAACGAACGGAAGAGAGAAGAAAGCGAGAGAGTAAACACACGGTGTATAGGACCGACGAAAGGGCGAGGAATGAGAAAAATGGCGGGAAAAATTCCAAGTAAACCGTTGCACAGCGAGCAACGCGCATGTCTGCGCACAGACTCGTCGATATTGCAACCCATCATGGCCGTGCCAACCGCTGTTTTAGACAGCCCTCTCTAATAATATAGAGATGTGTACGTTAGGGACTACACGCGATAATTATATAATATTTTTTTTATAAGCTCAGAACCGCCTGCCATGTAATGGTTCGAAGAGAAACATGACATACCTGCTCTTTTTTCCCTTCCTACACTATAATCTTTAATATTATCCTCGTAGCAATGACGTATGTACGTATTTTCTCTATACACACCTGTATACATGTTTTGTATAAATTTATTATGTGACTGCCTTTTTATCAATAAAGAGTAATATACACTTTGTTTCGCCTGCTGATGCTTATCTGTTATCGTGCTTCGTGTTATCGATTGTTAAATTCAATTACAATAACATACGTGTATGTGTTTGCAATATTATCCGCAATAATTTTCCTTGTTACTTGTAATATTTGTTCTTATGTTTCTTTATATTATTGCAATGTAACGAATCCAATTTAATTAATCGAATAGAAATATTTTCATAAAACAATTTCACCAATGTAATTGTTAAGATGTAAGTATATTGTACATTGCATTAAAGCTATGTATAAAATTTGAATTTTGATGCAACGTTACTTTATGTCTTACGTCGAATAAAGACTCTGCATGAAGACAGTCTGTCGTTCATGTAATCGAAACTTCGTCAATCGGTTGTTTTGAAATTCATCGGCTGCAACTGATTAGTATTCTACAATGTTTTTTTTTTTTTTTTTTTTTAAATAGCATCTCTACGTGATATATCACTGCAGGCAAAATACAATTAACCAGCCATCGAGGTATTATTAATACCTCTCTCGAAAATTATATAAAATAAATATTCATCGAGCCATGAAAGAATTATTCGCATGAATTACAAATTTTAACGTCGAAGAACCTATCACGACCAGTAAAGAAACGGAAAAAGATTTCTAACGTCGTAGAATAATTAGCTTTGTTACTTCGTCGTCTCTATTACATTCTTATATTCCTATTAAAAAGTTACTCGAGTTTAAACATAATAAAGAATTCCATTAAAAACAAAAAATCTATTCGATTTTGTGTACGTATATCGATGAAAAAATGAATGATAAGCAATTGTTGTGTTCAGAATTATGAAAAATCGCGATAAGCATTTGGTAGGTTGAAAATAAATGGTAGCCAGACGTCGTGAATAATAATACAGTAACTTTAGGTAGTATGGAAAATTACCCAGGGCACAGGGCCGGCGTGACCTGTTGCGGGGCCGGGTTTAAAAATTTTGTGGGACCTGGATTCACATTCAAATCCTACACTTAAATTTTACAACGCGTAATTATTTATTTACAAATGCTGTTACATGTCTTTTATAAGATGAATATTAAATAATAATACTTTGATGATTCTTGTCACTCTTTTAAACTGAATCATCGCTAATAAAAAAATATCTTGCATCTGTTGATGGCAGGGCCGGCGTGACATTTTGCGGGGCCGGGTTCAAAAATGTTGCGGGGCCTGAATTCACATTCAAATCCTACACTTAAATTCTACAACGATAAGATGAATATTAAATAATAATACTTTGATGATTTTTGTCACTCCTTTAAACTGAATCATTGCTAATAAAAAAATGTCTTGCATCTCAGCAGAAATTGCTTCCATTTGTTAATGGTATCATCAGTCTGTAAAAAGTTAATCAAAATCGGTACCTTTTAATTCAGTAATTTTCGTAGGCCACGGGCCACGGGCCGGGTTCCGGCGTACGCGCTGAACCTGCCTTGCGCCGGCCCTGGTTAATGGTATCATTATTCCGTAAAATGTTAATCAACATTTTCGTAGACCGTGGGGCCCCCAAAAATACGGGGCCGGATTCCGGCAAACGTGCTGAACCTGCCTTGCGCCGGCCCTGCCAGGGAATACGACGCAACGTTCAAGCGATACGGAGAGAGAGACGTTAGTTTTCGTCGCAGCTGTAGTAACGAATTGCTGCCAACAGATGGCGAACAGGTATTTCGGTGAGTGGCTGCAATTGGTGGATTTTAGTCACGTGGGACGACCGCGGGACACGCCGACAGCGCCAAGCGTATTTGGCGGGACCGCGCTTAGACGGCGTCGTCTGTGCTCCTCGTAAGTTTGTCGTGTAGTGAACCGCAAAGGCTCTTGTCGCATAATGGTGAGTATCCGCGAGTTTTCGGCGGATCCTTTAGCCATCCGTGTCTCGTAACCACGTCAACGTGTTCCAGGATGTTCGTACTGTCTACTGGTGCAGTTTAGTGGTCGTATCTTGTAAATTAACCGTGATTTTTGTTTCCGAACAGGCTGGCGGAAAGGCGGGCAAGGACTCTGGTAAAGCGAAGGCGAAAGCGGTCTCTCGTTCGGCGAGGGCCGGCTTGCAGGTGAGTTTATTACTTACTGCTCAATCAATTCAAACGCGTAGAATATAGTCGTATCGTTATTATTTGCCGTTAATGCACCGCGTACACGTTTATTATACCGGGTTTTAAAGGTAAACAGGTTAAATCATCATGGTTGGCGCGAAAAACCGGTGTTTTTAGATAAGTAATCAACAGTTTATTTTTACGAAAGTGCAATAAACTTTGAGCTATCGAAAAACGTGAATTAGGTTCGTTTAACTTCGATCCACGTGTATCGCGGCGAAAAGTTGAGGAAAATTACAGGGAATTAGATTATTTTTTGAATTAAAGTTATGGTGGTTACGTTTAAGTTCGGAAGTTTTCAAACGAGACGGTTAGTCTGTTGTACGCCCCCCTCTTATATCCTTTCAATTTAGCTATTATTAATTTGTATTGAAATATCTTCTTTCGTGAACGATGTAAAAATATCCAATATAAATTGCTGTGTTGATAATTGTTTACGTTTTTATCGTATTGTGACGGATACGCTGAGATAAACGAAAATGACAGAAATTATAACTTAAACTCTGTAGTCTTGCTTTTGTATTCATTTATGTTTACCTGTCATTGAAACTTGACTGAAGACTATGTGCACACTGTTTATTTATGTAAACTGTGCAATATTTCGCGATTCGTTTAAACATTTATTTGATAAAACAATTGATTTCTGGGATTTAACGGATCGTTAGTATGTTATTACGCGTGTGTTTATTTCAGTGTAACCGACAATAAATGCAAACATACTGCTAACATTTAGTAAAATAACGTTTCCATACATGTTGACGCAACCGTGGATTCGATGATAGTCATCATCGGGGTCTTCTAATTGATAAAAATACGAGAGAATCGATTGTTGCTTTAACCATAAATAAATGAAATGTAGGGCGTGCACTATTGAATGACGAAACCAGCAACTAAAGCTGGAAAGCTCGAGAAAGTCGAATCATCGTATACCGCTCGATATCCGTAGCATTAAAACAGAACCGAGTTACTATGCAGTTCCATGTGCGATTGAGGTTTGTTTTTTTTCCGGAACAGTCGGATTCAACGTAACTGTAGAAAATGTCGTAGTCGGGTAACTTTTGTAAACAAAGGATATTGCGAAAAATCATGTCATTGCTCTACGTTCGATATTTCTTGCATGAAAAGCTGCTGACGCGCGTGACCTTATGTTATTCGAACAGACATTACATTATGATGCGTTCTAACCTGTAAATATTTACCTTGTCGTGAAACCGATATTACCATTCGATGTGATCGGTTGTATGTATACCAGCACGTATCACGTTCGTTTTTTTACAGTTCCCTGTTGGTAGAATTCATAGGCATTTGAAAAACAGAACCACAAGTCATGGTCGAGTCGGTGCTACGGCGGCGGTGTACAGTGCAGCTATCTTGGAATACCTCACTGCTGAGGTGAGTGAGAATTGAGAATGTGTGCAAAAGAAGAAAAAGTGTTGATAAAATAGAGAGTGAGTGAGAGTGAAGGGAGTTTGCGGAAGGGGGACAAATACACACAATAGGAAGATCAGTCGCTATAACCAGAACTATACGCGTTGGCATCACTAGTGACTAATGGCGGAGTTACTAACGCCAACCATCATGGCCGTCGTTTCCCGCCTTTTCGTCAATCGTACACGAATAAGATGCAACATACTTTTTTTCATTTTATGCCAATTTTTAGCCCCAAGCACACATTTTTTCTATATACACGAGGAAAAATGCAATCGCGTAGACATAGTATCTAAATACTCATTACAGACAGAGCTTGCATTCAAACTTGCATTATTTTCATTTCGTCAAAATAGTTTATTAAATAAATTTGACCGCATTTATTATGTTATTTAATGTGTATCTGTAATTTATAGTTTACGATTCTTTAAGTTTAACATTATCTCATATGTACAATATTAGAACAACTATGGAACAAAACACTGCTTTGTTCGTTTTAGGTACTTGAGTTAGCAGGAAATGCATCCAAAGATTTGAAGGTTAAACGTATTACACCGAGGCATTTGCAGCTTGCTATTCGTGGTGATGAAGAATTAGATAGTCTTATTAAAGCAACCATTGCAGGAGGAGGTATGTTTTCTATGATGGTCTTATTATTACACAAAACAAGATCATTTATGCATCAATGTTTTGAATTATACAAATGCTATAAAAATTAAAATCATTAATTTTAAAATTCTATTTTCTTTTTTCTTTTCAGGTGTTATTCCACATATCCATAAATCGTTGATTGGAAAGAAGGGTTCGCAAAAGCCAGCATAATTTAGTGAATCGATCGAAGAACATTTCAAGCTACGTAGGCAATGCAGATGCGAAAGCAGCAGAGTGATTGTTGACAAAGTGTACCTATGTTACTAAATTGATGGCGAGACTGGCGTGATATATATAGATATATAGATATATAAATAAAACAAATATTGATATAATTTAATATAGGTAATGAGAATTAAAGAAAAGACAAATTTTCACCACGCAATTGGCATTCAGAAAGGGAAAAAGTAATAATATAAGTTCGAAATAAAGAAGAATATTAGTGTGTGCGCTACACTGCAACTATTTGACAAGCGATGCGTTGTAGCATGGCTTGTTCAAGACTGCAGAAATCCTTGGTACGGTACGCGAATATTAAATATTTTAAAAGTTGGAGTATTTAAGGACTTGGATGTGACGAACTGTTTATAGCTTTGAAGTTTATATTTTGTTCCCTTACTAAAACGATGGTGTTTAACTTTGTCTCTTTCTTAAATTACTGCGTGCTACTAACGCTGTTTTCTTAAAATTTGCTATACAGAAATAGCATAATTGTTGTTCTCAAATAATGTCTAACACATACAAGTATTAAGTAGTTTTTATTTCAAAAGTTTCTTTTACTTTCGATATTTAACGTTTCCAATTTTTACTCGCATCTAGATGTCTAATACGCTACGAATGTGGATACAAGTAAAAATAAATACGTAATCATTCTTGTTATTAAATACTCTTAACTGTCTTGACAGCAGTGATTAATGTGTATAAACATCTTTAGAGTAAAAATTTTTTATTTTGGACAATTTATATTCCAAAAGTTTGTTTTGCCAAATATCTTTAATTCAATTTTTAAAGTTTTCAGTCTTTGAAAGCATTAATGTACAACTACAGGATGGAGCACTTAAAAATAATATTTGTATACCTCCATCGCACATGAGTCTGTGAAAAACTAACGAGAACAATATTGTTTATTCAAAACAAATGCATGACAATGGATTTCGTATTCAAGTCTTTATTAATACTTGAGATAAAGAAGTATTAAATGCAAATTAAATAATGTGTATTTATGTGGTTTATTAATATACATTTGAAATATTTGTTATGAGAAAGCAGTTTATCTTTGTAATATCTCGATAATTTATATGCGATTACCAGCCAGGAATTCTTAAATATTTCATATTAATCCTTTGATTGCCAGGTCAATACACGAAGCTTTTGCGTCATTTTTCGCGTAGAAATCATAAGTGCATGAAAAAGTGAAGTACAAAGAAAATATTTTTATATTTAATGAAAGCTCGTTAATAATTTTGAAAATATGAAACGACGATAATAAGAAACTTCTCAAGTACCATATACGGATCTCCAAGCCACGTAGCTTTTGTTATAACTATTTCATGGATTCAAGTTGCAATGGATGTATTCAATTTACATATTTTTTAAATTCTCCATCCTGAGTAAGAATATTTTTGGAATTATAGTTCCGTAAACATAGTTTCTGCTAACGTTGTGAAAGTTGATGTCACTTACGAAGTATAAATAGTAGATTTCAAATGACTAAACCGATTTCAACGTGTAATTAAAGTCTTTATCATTTATTCTAGTGTACTATCTAAATCCTATGAGACTGGAACCTTTGAAACGTAATAAGCTTTTACTCTTGTAAAGTGAAATGAAAACTATTTCGACATTGCAAAATCTTCGATGTAAAACATAATCTCTATTCTAGTAGTGTTCATTAATGTAAAAACCATAGCAGAGAAGTTGAATCAGTCTGAAACGTACAAGCAGTATATGTTTTTTAAATAATTCTTGATTTGTTTGATTTCGTTCGTACTATTTTTTATTTTATTCTTCATAAAACTGTTGTGTCATTTAGTGTAATTTTCACTGTACCTACGGTGTTATACCGTATAATTAATATCAGCAATGTGTAAAACGTTCATTTTCATAATAAAGAAAAGTTTTACTATCGAGCATCGTCCAATCAATAAAAACATGTTGAGATTTGAGAGAAAAATGTATACTAATTTATATTTTGTGCCTTCTTTAAAACTCGTTAAATTAGTATGACTTAAAAGGTAATACATAGTTACAAGGCTGTAATACAACGAATGATTTTTGTAAATGCATCATTGTACATGAACTGCGTAATGTCATTTCGTATTACATGTAAACATACGATTTAGAAATATACTTTCTCTAGTAGAGTACAACTGTGTAATTAAAGATAAACACTACCAAATAGTTCAAATTTGTAACCAAAAAAAAATGAAAAGAACTTTTCAATTGGCCAGCACGTCTTTATAAGTAATGTTTAAATTATTCATCGTTACTATAAGAAAATAGATTTCTTACATTTTACATGAAAATTAGCCCCTTGAATTAGGCAACCTATACTAACAGATATGTCGTACCGGTTGCCTGTCCGTAGGCGCAAACGTGCCACCTCTTCGTACATCATGTGCTTCTGATACCAAACTGCTAAATCGGCCAGAATTCCGAAATGTACCGAAAATTAGACCCTTGACTTAGGCAACCTGTACTGACAGA
>NW_026534329.1:6651740-6669092 GCF_026225885.1 Hylaeus anthracinus | reverse complement strand
ATGTACCGAAAATTAGACCCTTGACTTAGGCAACCTGTACTGACAGACATGTCGGACCGGTTGCCTGTCCGTAGGCGCAAACGTGCCATCTCTTCGCATATCATGTGCACCTGATACCAGGAGTAAAAATCCGACATCTCCCATCACAATTTTGAGAGGAGCGATTCGCAACATTGTTGAAGTTGGGAAAGAAGCGATTTGCAACATTGTTGAAGTTTGGAAATGATAGATTTGCAACATTGTTGGATTTGCAACATTGTTGAACTTTGAAGAGGGGCGATTTGCAACATTGTTGAACTTTGAAGAGGGGCGATTTGCAACATTGTTGACTTTGCCAAAATGCTAAATAGGCCAGAATTCCGAAATGTACTGAAAATTAACCCCTTGACTTACGCAACCTGTACTGACAGACATGTCGATCGGTTGCCTATCCGTAGGCGCAAGCGTGCCACCTCTTTGCACATCATGTGCTCCTGATACCAAACTGCTAAATCGGCCAGCATTCCAAAATGTACTGGATATTAGCCCCTTGACTTAGGCAACCTGTACTGACAGATATATCGGACCGGTTGCCTATCCGTAGGCGCAAACGTGACACCTCTTCGCACATCATGTGCTCCTGATACCAGAATAAGAATTTGGCATGACTTTCAATTGAATATCGATACTTACCTCCTGTATTAGCAGAACGTGTTGATCGATAAGGTATTATAATTTTTAATTCTATCTCGAAACTTACCTATTGTATCCGGATATCATGAACAGCGAAGAGATGTGTCAGGGAAAGAAGGAAAATTAATAGGAAACATTCTAGAAATTGAAGAGAAATAACGGGAACTGTCTGGAGCCTTTAGGAGTTGCTAAGAGATATTAGGGGGGGGGGGGAAGTGTTAGGGGGTGTTTGGAGACGATAGAGAGTGTTTTAAGGTGTTAGAGGGTGGTAGGAGTTGTCAGTGTGTATTAGGAGCTGTCAGGAAATGTCTGGAAGTGTAAAGGAAATGTTAGATTGTGTTAGAAGGACGGAACGTGAAATAGCGCCATCGGTGGCAGAAAGCCCAAGCTTATGGTAAAAATAGTTCTCACTGTTGCTGCTAGATGGTGCGATTGAGTAAAGGGTCGATAATTATTTTTCCATTAAATAACTATTCATAAAAATGATTAATGTGACATATGATGTCTTGTAGACATCATATTGATGTTGACATAGATGTTCTTGTAACTTCATTATTTTATTTAAATTAAACCTTCCTTTAAAAAGAAATATAATAAAGTATATCAGTGGCGCCATCTTAGAGATATTGTGGGAACTATTCACATCAGATCGTGAAATTAACCATCAGACGGTAACAGTTATCGTTAAAGCGTAACAATGATTATTACAGCGTAACGATAATCATCAAAGCGTGATGGTGATTATCAGAGCGTGATCGTGACCTTTAGGCGTCATGATGATCAGGCCATGACCTTGACTATCAGACCGTGACGATGATCATCATACCGTAATCAGAATGTGACCACGATAATCAGAGCGTAGCGATGATCGACAGAGACAGCGATGGTAATGGTCACGGCTACGATTTGATTGTCACGCTCTGACGATCATCGTGACGTCACGGTATAAAGGTCACGGTTACGGTCTAATGGTCAAGGTCTCGGTCAATCTCTGATGGTCAGGGTTACGGTCACGTTTTGAGGGTGAAGGTCGCGTTCCAATAATCACGGTCACGATGTGATGATCACATATCATGCTCTGATAACCAGTATCACTCTGTAATGATCTCGATTACAATGACTCTCTGGTGATAACCATCACGTTCTGATCCTTGGAGCATGACCATGCCGACCGTCAGACCGTGATGTTTAATTAAAATTTATAATTATTAGTAATTATTGCACAAAGTATTGACGTCATGTTCATCAGTCAATATTTCAGTTACATCTTGTCCAACTCAGATTGGTACTAAGAAAAAGAACACAATACGATTTTCCGTTTATGTATATAATGATATATTCCTTCAGTTGTTACATGTCAGTTCTCTCTGTTATTCAAAATGAATATCCATAGATCGCGACAATTCATTCGATGCGGTTACGTCCAAAAATTTTGAAGATGTTACCTTTTTTTCACACAAATTCTTGATCAAATTCATTGAACGAAAAACGTTCCCAAGCTTACAAAGTAATAGGATTTTGCTCACATTTCGCAAGAACGACATACTAAGTATAATTATTAATATATACAGATCAAGAAATAATACATATAATATAATACAGTCGCATAACATAACAATTATCATACAACGTATACATAGTAGTAACTAATAGTAAAACGTAACGCAAAATGTAAATAAAGCACTAACAATAGCGTAGGGTATCTGCTATACGTTATACAAAAAATTGTATTCTAGCTTTTCTTAACACTTTCGTAGCCGATGATCATAGCGCGCAATTGAAAACTGATAGTCATTCAGACCTTTCAGAAATGTATAGCTGGCTGCGGCAAGGCTGTCGATAGGGTAAGAATAACAATTAATATAATTGTTTTATAATAGCATTCTTTTAGCTTATTCATTGAAACTAAAAGATATTTTAATATTACAAATCAAAATAGAAGAAGATAACATTTATAAGAACACAAATTTTTATATGCAATAATTTCAAGCAAGAAGAATATAATACGAGCCAAGTCGATATATCCATGTCTAATAGTTTTTAAAGCCGAGAGCAGTACACATTCTTTAAACTAGATAAACAAATGACTGTATTTTTTGTTGTTGCTATATCAAAATACAAAGTTGAAAGCATAATTATAAGTTTTAACAAATTGTGTTTCGGGCTAAATAATCACACATGTGTGTTATAGATTTGTATTGTACACATGTACAAATTTCCTATTGTTTTTGAATGTTCTAACTAAATGGAAATTTTCCATTTTCAGTTAATATTCTTGTTGCTCGTCTCCTTTTTCCTTCTCTTCCTCATCCCTCATTATGTATAATTATCTTTCATTCACATGATTCCATTTATCTTTATCTTTACGTTATAAAGATAAACGACATAATTACATAAAAAAAAAAAACTTGCAATTAATTTATCGTTAGACACTTGCTGCAACCATAAATTCGACTCGTAAAGTTGTCTGCCTCGTTATAAAAAAGAATGAAGTACAGTTATGTCGGTGGCAACTACCTATAGATTTAATCAACGGCTATCAGCTATAGATTAACAAATGACGTAAATTATATCATCGACTGCGAATTTGTTAAATGTCATTTCTCCTTCGGTTTCGGTCCCTGTGTTTCTTCTTACGTACAAGAGTTACAAGTTAATCGTAGACGATTGGAAAAAACAAAATTTGCACCTGCTACGAGATTTTCGTTGTGCTGTTTCGTCAACCCTGTGTACACGATTATGGTATTTGAGCGACAGTCAATGAAAGATCGAACGAATCGTGATGACGAATACTGTAAACGGAATGAAGTCAAGTGGCCTTTCGAAGCCAACCCAGCTATAATACAATGCGAGGTACTTTAAGAAACATTCCGTTTTCGCATAGTTACAGTGGACCGAGGTAGGAACAGTTATCGCGCGACAAGTAACAGAATCGTACGAAACAATTATTTCCGTAATAGTCTTCGCGTATCGAATATCACGTTCGACATTTATGAAAGTTCTGCCAAGTATTATTTCATTGTTCTTTTTCTCCTCTTTTTCTTTTATTTTTGCAAAATCGAGCGTGTCTTGGAACGTTGGTAACTCGTCGAAGCAACTATGCGCAGGTTCAAACTTCTCGAAGGATGCGTCTGTCTTTAAAAAATTTGAAAAAATAAAATTTCCAGCGTCGTCGCTGTTTTGTCTCCCTGTATTTCGCGGCGCGCGTACATCTTATCATTAGACTACACAGGGTGTTCCGTAGTTGATGGTGTAACCGACGAGGAGGCACTGATCTTTTATAAAATAAACGCATCGATTTCTTTTCGCGTGTTGAGTTCATAGAGATATTATAGATAGAGTAAAGGAGCGTTCCGACCGTTCAATAGCTAAACAGAGAAAGAAAACCGCGGTACCCTACTCATCTCTATCTACCAGCGCATTTTTATATCGTTTTCATGTTAATCATGAATGGTTACCGTTTATACTTTTACTAACGACTAGACTGCGGATCTTGATGCAAAATAAAATCTTCGCGAATTTATTTTACTCTGCAAATATTGTAACATGAACTTTACTTTCAATCTTTCTTATATTCTTGCATATTGTTTGCATTTTATACTTTCTTGCACATTCAAATTTCCTATAAATGCATAAAGATCCGCAGTCTACTAATGACATATACATTTTACATACACAGTAATAAAAGTACAGAAATAGATACGGTACCCTGTTTTTTGTTCTCTTTCTAACGGTAGGACATTTCCACTTATAGGCAGGCTTACGTCTCCCTAGCTTTATCTATAATAACACTGTGATTGAATTACCTCTGCTTGGTCGTGCCGTACGTCACGGAACACCTTGTATACAGGGTGACTCTAGAAACTAGAACAAGTTGGAGCTATTTTCTTAACGAAGATTCAACAATCGATACAGGACTAATTTTGCCTCTTCTTTTTAGAGCAACAGTGCAAGTGCGATGTACGCATTCATTTACTTTTTAAATGGAACCATGCTTCTTTTTTTACATGAATTGATTCTTCTCGCCATAGTGTATATGAAAGTACTAGCGTATAACTATTGGATATGTTTCTGAGATAAGTAAAAGACTGTTTAAAACTCTTGAAATCGATTTCATCATTCAAAGCTCCAAATTCTATTTATCATATTCTAATGGACTCTAACATATTTCAAAATGAAAGGATCAAAGTAAACTCAAGTGATAATTTTAAGATTAACCTAAACGAAGTAGCGAGCTGCAAAAAAGCTGTCCAGTTTCTCAAACGGATTAATTCATTTGACCAAATTTAACACATTCAACAATGTATATTATAACGACTAGACCTAAAATTGTTAATTTGCAATTTGCAATCAGTAATAGTCACTAAAAACTTCTGTTGCTGAAGCGATTTTAAAAACAAAATATCAATATTCCAAATACTATCTTAAATACACTTCGTCTTCAGCTATCTTTTTCGTTCATAAAAGCATGTTTATAATATTCGATGCAGCATTTTGTCCATTTCTATTGCACTTGATAAATATATTGAACCCATTCCAAACCGACTCAATCTGGTACGGTTTGAATACAAAGATAAAGTATAACATTTGTACATACACAACGATGAGAAGAATTGATTTATCTAAAAGTTGCCTGGTTCCGTTTAAGAAACAACCGTGTAAGCGTATTCCACTACGTACACCATTCTATCATCGGTAACACTTTCAAAAGCACTGCATCAACCTTTCGTACCTACGTTCGAGAATAATCTACAATTCGCCCTAGATTCTAGAACCGCACTGTACAATGTTTTAAAGCGTTCTAAATAGACGATAAAAATCGTTACACATCCACGCTAAATCATTCGATAACGTTACATTGGCAGTGATGTAGCTTTTACGTGTTTGCTCAAGGACGAAGCATCTCGTTCGCGTGTAGAGCAGTTCGTGTGGTTAAGATTGTTCGACGACGTCCGCGGGTGGCTTGGACGTGGCCTCGTTGTTCGCAAGCGTCGCCTCGCTGCACGGCTGCGGAGATTCGACCTTCTCCGGCGCGACACCGTCCAGCTTCGTCTCTGATTTCATCGACGCGTTCAAGCTTTTCAAAAAATTGCCTAGGTGTTCAGCTGCGATGGGATTGTTCGCCCACTCGTTGGAGGGGAACGCGGCCAGCAGCCTCTTCTGAAACATTTCCGAGGTGAGCTGTTTGTCGTCGGATGTTGTCTTGACGTCGGATTTCGTCTCGATATCGTTCGTCGTGACCTCGACCGCGTCGTTTGGGACCTTGGTCGAAATTTCGGAAGACTTGGACCCGTCCGACGGGGACGGGGATCCTTGTTCCACCGCGGAGCACCGTTTGCTGGAAGGACTTTCGATCGTCACCGAGCTGGAGTCCGGGCTGGCAGGTGATTTACTACTCGACACTTCGGCGGTTGTGTTGTTCTTTGCAGGACTTGGAGCAGGCGTGTCGTCTATTCCGTTGGAAGCAGCGTTCACGCTCTCGCTGCTACGACTAGCGGCATTCTCGTTATTCGCGCTGGTTGTAGTGTCCCCAGGAGGTGGCGACGGAGACGCCGTGGACGACACTCTCGGGCTGGCCGCTTCGCGTTGAGGAGTCTGACGCGTCGAATTGTCCGGCTCTTTGCTAGAATCGTTGCTCGTTTGCGGATTCGATTCGCGCGGTGCCTCGGTAGATGCCGGTTTATCTCCGTTGTTGACATTATTATTGGCACTGCTTCGCGGCGAGTATCGATTGTTGCTTTCTGCGACCGGTGAATACTTGGTTTGGACGGACAATTGTTGGCCAGTGTCGGTGGAATTGGGAGTCTCGTTGTTTCGAAACGCGTTCGCCTTGTTTATCTCGTTCGCGAGGGATCTGTTCACACACGCTGGGGTTGATCTTTCGCTCGGTTGCTGGTGTTTACCGATTGGAACCGCCAAAGGAGCGACCGACGACCTGGCAGGCTTCACTGGCGCGCATTGAGCGGCTAGGTGACTCTTTCCTGGTGGTACGTTGCAGTTAATAGAGCGGTTGTCAGGGTTCGAGATACCTGAGGAATTCGAATCGGGTCCGCGCGGCAGCCTCAACCTCGCGTCCATTTGGAACTGTTGAAGATTCGGCGCTTGACTGAGGACGTAGAGACTCTGCAAACTGGGGAAAACGGACGACAGATTCGTGTTCGCTCGACTGGTGCTCATCGGGCTGGAGAGTCCAGGAGCGTAGACCGGAGCACGCGTCGGCGTAGGAATCGGGCAGTCGTTGACTCGATGCGCAGCCGGGGTCAGAGAACCGGGAGGTGCTCGATAGTACCTGTGGCCACCCATCAGTGTCACTACTTGTCCCTGATCCGGAATGTTCGACATGTTATCTCGAACCGGCGGTTTGGGCTTCAACTTGGACACCGGCTGCGGTATCCTCAACGGATGCATGTCTACCTTCTTTCCGCCGCTGAGGTCCAAGATGTCCCGCGAATCCTGATCTCGTTTCCGTTTGGTAGGTGTCGACTGTCGTTGCGGAGCAACCATCTCGCGTTCCGTTTGTTTGGTCTGTCTCGGCTTAGGCGGTGCTGGCATTCTTATCTGTCCAGCCTTCAGAGCTTTCAGTACCCGTGGATCGACGGATCTGTCGTTCAGAGTGATGCTGGGACTCACCTTTCCCAAGGTATTCTTTCTGTTGTCTTTGGAGGCGATAGGCTCGACGAATCCGGCGCTGCTACCGGGTGACTTTGGCGCCGTTAGAGTTATACTGAGGCTCGCGGGGATATTAAGTCCGCAACCGTCCAAAATATTTCTCGTGTCGTTCGAAAGCATCGGACTCGACGACGATTTCGAAGCTTGCGTTGCGTGGGTTCGACTGGGGCCAGGTTCTCCCAGCGCGTTCGCAGATCTCTTCGCGGGAATAACGTGCTCGGTGGGCAGCTTTCTCGGGGACTTGGCATTGGTTTGCGCAGGAACTGGCGAAGAAGAAGGAGGAGCAGGAGCTACAGCAGCGGAAGTCTGTTTCTTCGCGGTTTGAGCTTGAACCTGATGCTGCCTTTTTCGCTTGATATCAAAAATCGGTAGCCCTGGCGGGCACTTTCTCTTCACCGCTCCCGCTGGGAGTATCGGAGGATCGTTGGAGAAAGTGTACACATCGACCTTTGCAGGATTGCTGGACGTGTTGATGTTCACAGTGGTGGCATTCGCACTCTTTGCGTAACCGAACGCACGCGCGTCCACGTCACTGCACTGTTTGTTCGCGTTCACTCGAGCGTTCCCGCTAATTCCACTCGCGGCAGTAACACGTTTACTCGCGTTGACCGTGTTTCCGCTTGCGTTTACACCGACATTCTCGACGTTGTTCTTCTTCTGCGCTTCCGCGTTGCTTGACGTCTCGGTCGAAACAGCGTCCTGTTCCTTTTTCGCAGCGTTACCATTACCATCGCTTTGCGTACCGCTCGATTCGCTACCGGGCTTACGACTAGCCTCTTTCCCTTTAGAATTCGGTTCCGATGGTATGTCGAGACTCGTCTCTTTGGCGGTTAACTGAAAGCCTTGAAGAAATTGTTTCTTCTCCTGCTGTTCGCCTGGTTTCTTCGGCGCTATTTTCAACGGGGTACTCGCGATTTTCTCAGAACTGGACCGTTCCACGAAGGTAACTCTGCGTCTTTGTTTCTCTTGCTTGTCCGCCGACTGTTTCTCCCTGTTTCTTTGAATTTGTTGAACGACTAACTTGTTAGGGGAATCTCTCTGCTCCATTTGACCACCGCAGTGCAGTAATACATTGCTGATAACCTTGGGCTTGTTTGGACTCACGTTGGTTGGCGTGCACTGTTTCAGCGTTATCTTGACTCCGTTCGAGTTCTGTCCGCTACCTATGCTAACCACGCTGAACTCGGGATTGGAGGACTTGGTTTCCGTGCTTGGGACGCTCTGTTCCTTCGAGTTCCAGCTGACCGCTGGACTTCTTAAGACCTCGTACCTTCCGTCTGGATTCTTCAGTATCTTAATGGGCGTTTTGATTTGCTTGGTCGTCTCGTTGTTCGAGGTAGGCGACCCCGTGACCGTCGTCGTCGTTGCCGTCGTCGTTGTCGTCGTATTCGTTGAAGAAGCCGAAACCGTCGTCGAATTCGCGGTCCTCGACGTTGCAACGCTACTTGCAGGTTTCTCCGCTTGCTCGTCGGCTTTCGTGTCGATTTTCTTGACTTCCGCCGTATGCTGTTCGTTCGAAACATGGCTTTGATTGTCCAACGTTTGTTTCTCGTCACGGTTGCTCCCAGATCCGACTTCCGTCTTCGATTCCACGTTGTTCTCGAGACTGTCTACGTTGATGGTGTTTCTTGTAGTGACGGCAGCGTCAACCGGAGGTAAACTTGCACCGAGACCGGGCGTGGAAGGCCTGTCATGCGGAGGCGCTTCCAACGTCTGCTCTTCCAACGCTACTCGGTAGAAAAATCGCATCGGAGCATTCTGAAAGCACAATTGTGAAATGTTACAGAGGCGAAGCCAATATTCGCAGAACAGTGTTTTCCGAAATAGAGAAGGCGATCGGGAGGAAAAGAGCACCTTATAAACCAACGAATGAAAATATTGAATGCAGAAAAATGTGGATAAATTGTATATATTAGGTGAACTGGAAGGTAACGTCGTTTTTAAATACTTGTTTATCACTCAAGTCGTTGATTTTTATCAATCTGGCATTGAAAATTTGCACAATAGATGACAAAAGGCTGTTGATAACGATGGCATAACTGATTAAAAATAGAAATTTATTAAAAATCTGTTTGAATTTAATGTAAAAGAAACGACATTACTTTCCAGTCTACCTGATACACTTATACGTCTGTAAATTCTTTTGCATAAACACAACAAAAGCTCTAATATGAACCCATGACATCTATTACCCACGGGGCGATGTTATCCTGTTACATTAACGCGAAATTTAATTATAAATATTTATTCACAAATGTAGCGATTAACTCCGCTTTACAATGCAAGTAACCTTGAAGAGGTTGTATGTATATTTACTATTTATTTGATTTAATAAATATCCTCTTTCTTCAATGTTAGTTCAACAAAGTTATAACAACTATGTTACTGGGACTTAAGTTTGTTCTCTCTGTCGCATAATTTATTTATTTCTGCTAGCGTTTTATTTGACTATTACATCCTTACAAATATATTTTATATTTGACTTATTTTGGCATTGAAAAAGATACTAGTTGGCTCTTGACATATCTTAACGTAGAATAATTTATACTGCAGTTCAATGGAACGAAATCAATAAGAACAACGTAATTTTGAATCGATTGAAGTAAATCTGGGGTACGGAAACGTTTCTGTTTCGGAGGGGACCGCCTTTCGAATAGTTTGGAAATCGCTGGTTTAAAATAGTCGGAGATTGCCATACCCTTTTCCACGCGTAAATATAGGCGACGTCCATGAGTGTCCAGTGTTCCGGAAGCGGGGCACGTCGGTGGCAAATTTCAATGGTATATCTCGTCATGTCGACGCTGTACTTCAAAGCTAAGAATTTCTTTAAATGCGCTATGGTCACCAGAGCCGGACACTGAAGGTACCGCCTGTTATTCGTTGAATTCGTGTTATGGATGCTGTTATTGTTGATATTATTATTGATATTAGTTTGGCTGTTGGATCCGTTCAAATTGTTGACCTCGTCCATATTGCTAAGCAGCATGGTCTGCGGATCCGCTCCAGGTGGTAGGTACTCTAAACTTAAGCTGACCGCGTCTTCTGGGGCGAAGATTAACCTTCCGCTCACGTCTTCCCCGCGTTGCTCGGGGGTCGCGAAGTCGGCTGAAATGTGCATTCCTCTGTTAGATGAATTCATATGAAAAACACACGCGTTTCTGTTACAGAGAAAGGATCTAAAGCCTTACCGTGCTCCGGATGCTTCTTGTAGAACTCTCTTCTCTTGCGCATCTCTTTATGGTACAATCCGGGAACCAATTTGTACACGATGTCTTGCAACGCTTTGTCCGCTCTGAAAAATAACCATTGGTCAGGGTATTTTCTTAATGTCGAAGCTTTAAGTGACTTTAAATGAAAACAGTGATAGTTTAACCCTTAGAAGCCTGATTTTCCAAATGAAATTTAAGAGAATATCGATGTATTTATTATTTGAACAATTTTTAAAGTTGACGTTTATTTTTTTTAACCTTTATTCGAAAGAACATTACGCAATGTTAACATAGATACATTGAAACTTAGGGCATTTAAGGGTTAAAGGAGATTGGAAAATTGAACGTTTCAAAATGATAATAGCATAAGTACGAAAGCTCCTCTGATACTAATTATAAGAGGTATATCGTAAAGGAACTGTAGAGGTCGAAAACGTTCCATTTCTTTTTGCGTAGAGTCTACACTGTAGACTGACTAGTATATCTTAAATTCAAGACTTACTTGATATTCGGTTTGGCTTTGTTGAGAACATGCTTGCAAGACGGGCAATGAGCTTCCGCGTTGAGGTGTTTCAAAATACAGCTTCTGCAAACTGAGCAGCGAAATTAAAATTAGGGTTATCGTTCACGATCTCGAGGTGCATAACGCGCATAGGAAATCCAATTCACTTACACGAATGCAAACACTCGACGACGGTGGTCGCGTCTATGAGGTACCCTCTGCACAACGGACAAATGAGATAGGGATTTACCTCGCGAAGGTAAGTCCTCTTACCCGTCCCAGACATCTTTCTTATTGCGAAACGGAACTGTCCGTGGTGGTACCTGTAATCAGAAACGCGGTTCGATGTAATCCCACCATCCGGAAAACCGCAACGCGAAAAAACGTTCTCGGCGCCGGCCGACGTTTTCGGTTTATAGAAGAAGAATCGAGAAAGGAGATCCTTTGTGTGACAAAGTAAATTGCACTTTAGAATCATTTTTCTGCCGTTCGATCGTTCCGTATGCAACCGTCGTTTCTTATCTAGCTTACATAAACTGACGTATCTTGTTCGGATTGAAAGTGTTTACTGTCTGAGTCGTCTTAATTCAAATTCAATTCAGCATTTCGGTTGCTCAAGTGACCGAGTCATCGTGTTCGTCGATAAAACTTGCTTGCGAGATTGCAGCAAATTAAATGTAGGAATTAAATCTGTTACTGCGATGAACGTATATATTATAGTTCGTAAGTTTCCGGACACTTGCAAATTTGCAATTTTATCAAATAAACGCATCTTTTTCATCCAATATTTGAACAACCGACTGGTTGAGAGAGAATGCTATTCCATCAGGACGAAGGATTATTAGAAATGATTTCATTTTTATGCCTAGCGCTAAAGCGTGATTTGAAAGAATTAGAAGACAATCAGGAACAGCAAATAATGAAGTGGCTCCCGCAATCGCCTGATCTCCAATTGAGAAATTACGGGATGAATTAGACAGGAAGGAATAAAGTGTGTAAATAGCGAAGAACTGTTGCGCGCACAATTAAAAACAAGTTGAGAAGAAATTGAGACAAGAAGATTAAATAATTGATCGTGAGAATGGACGGTTGGTGCAAGCAATTATTTCGAAACGGAGCGGATACATAAACGAACGAAGTATTTAAATATTATATAGCATTACCGGTGCCTCGCGGTTTCACCCGAGCGGAGTACTATTTATTTTATGTCGTTCGCATTCGATCGCGTGTTCCTTCGTGAATCAGTAGGTGACTGTCTTTTGTTCTCCGTAACTCAGATGTTTTAATCGATATCTCCGATAGCTGTTAGAGATGGCGTGAAATGCTACTTTTGAATCACTCGTGGTTCAATCACGTTCTTTCTCAATCGCGATGATTTTTCACAGTCATTCGTGATTCTTCGTGATCGCTTCTGATTGGTACAGAACATTCTTTTCACTTTTCACGAATTATATTGTTCTTAGGTTATATATGTATCATAATATGGTCTAAAAGCAATGTTAATATAATTTTCATACAATTTCAATTTGACTCATTTGTAGTTTCTTGAATTTCCGCTAAGGGAAGACAGTGATACATTAACAATAATAATTGTAATTAATTGTAAGTAATTGTAATTAACAATAATAATTTGACTCATTTGTAGTTTCTTGAATTTCCGCTAAGGGAAGACAGTGATACATTAACAATAATAATGAATAATTGTAAGTAATTGTAATTAACAATAATAATTTGACTCATTTGTAGTTTCTTGAATTTCCGCTAAGGGAAGACAGTGATGCATTAACAATAATAATGAATAATTGTAAGTAATTGTAATTAACAATAATAATTTGACTCATTTGTAGTTTCTTGAATTTCCGCTAAGGGAAGACGGTGATACATTAACAATAATAATGAACGTGAACCGCTTCTGAAACGCCATCTTTCGGATCACGGTCACGATCGAAGTTTAATCACGACTGCGATCGTGATTGTCTGATCACCGTGAAAAATCATTGTTAGTGATTTTTCACGCCATCCCTAATAGCTGTGGTCCGCGGTTTCGCCCGCGTGGAATACTAACGTTGCAACCCCTTTTTACCTCCTTAGAAGTTGAATTTCGAAATATCCTTGTATGCATCATAAAGGAAATCTCTGTGCAAAATTTCAGCTTTCTAGGTTCAAGAATTAAGCCTGGGCGTTGATACGTCACGGCTTTCATTCTTACGTATATGTGGACCGTTTATTTTGAAAGTGGTGTAAATCCATTTGCAGCCCGTAAGTATACGTCAGTTTAGTAAAATACGCCTAAAGCTAATTTATTGGGTTGTCTGGAAAGTCCGTGGCGATTTTTGATAGGTGGTACGCGTCTGTTTATATTGGAATGGTTGAAAACAATTAACATGGGTGCATCCCTTAAAAGGTGGAAAAGTCGTGGAACAAAATGGTATTTATATAATTCAATAAATATATATCAAAATATATAACCAATATATCCGATATATAACCAAATTACATGTTGATAAAACAGTAGAAACATTGCCAGACTTCGTATAATTTGCCTACATTTTTTAATTAACAGATATTGTTAACCTTTAATTTTCTCGAAACAAGAGAAAATGTACTTACACCATTTTCAAAATAAACGGTCCATATATAGATTTAGTACATAGCATTTAGCAAAAATAAATATTTCACGTGATATCAAATTGAACACATGATACAATTGTACAGTGGGTGTAGAATGTATTCGTACATCGATCAATTTCCCAAAAAGCTTTTGTGTGCGATTGTAGTTTCTTAACTTCTTTTTTTTATAATCAATGATATCTTACATATTCTCGGAAGTCTCTAAGATAGATATAGTCCAAACAATATTTACTAGTTAATATAATTTGCGAAATTAACAAGAAAATACGAAAAATTGAATAAAAGTATAGAAGCAAGAAGCATTTGTACGATTCTTATGACGAACCATTTACAGTAGAGTTTGTAACGTAAACACGTTAGTTTATTGCTCCGTACCAATTAGGAAACATCAAATTTCCAGGAAAGTACTTTTAAAAATCGCTCTAATAGAGGAATTGAAGAAGATCCCACTTCGAATAACTAATAATTTAGTTAACACGTTGATCGCCAAGCTGATACTCGTGAAAATCTCTACGTGGTTAAAATTACGTTTCGAGACAATTGGAAAGTGCGTAACCTAGCATTTGTCATGGTAGTTATTTTTCTAATCTCATCATACTCACAAAGTCTATTCAGATTCATTTTTATCGATAATATGACTTCGAAATCGATCCTTTTAATTCCTTAATAAAAAGCTCTGTCACCCTTATATGGGTGACGTGGCGACCAACGTGTTAATTTAACGCTTAGAAGAGTTGCGATAATTATAAAATCAAAAGGGAATCCCACGAAGGAAGTATTACATACTTGTAAATTAATGTAAATCTTCTTTTTTTTTTAACGAAGTTTTAAAAATTAAACAGTTGTGCGAATACTTATTGCTTCGATATTTCTATCGATTAATTGTCTTTTTCTTGTTAATTTCGCAACTTACATAAATAGCTATTTTTTTTTTTGTATTTGAAAACGATCGTTCGACTGGTCGCGGTAGATCTGGCGTTAAGCAAGAGTTATCACCGACAAGAGTAATCGTCCCGTTCGCGTCCATCGATAACGAGATGCGGGACGATAATTCGCACGATTCGCAGACAAATCGCACGACATAAGAAACGGTTAGGCCGTGTCACGGTGTTTAGCCCACTTTCCCGAAGGTTTCTCAGGTAGCTAGAATCCCGTTGCCTAGCTCTCTGTCCCCCCCACCATCGGGTGCCATCCACCCGGTAGGTATATACGGGTGCGTTTTATCCTCGGTCTCCCCGCACGAGAATTGTCCTTTCCGTTTTTCCACTCGCCTGGCGCGCGCGGTGAAACCGCCAAACAGCAGCAGCCCTTGCTACGCGAACCAGACGCGTTGTGGACGTACCCGTGTACCGTCGAATACCTGCTAGTATTGATCGAATATCGCGGCATTTCGCAGAGAGAGCCGCGATAAAGTTCCCTCTCGAAGCTCGGTATCGTTGCCGAAAAACGAGCGCGAGCCCGCTGTTCGTTTGCGTTTTTTGATACGTTCGGCAGGACCCCGGGCGATCATCGGACACTACGAACGCGAAAAACGCTTAAGTGCGGTAGAATCTCGATTATCCTCGATCGAAGCACGGAACAGAATACGATCATCTCAGAAAGACTACGTTGAACAGATGAGGCGTTGCTTTCCAGCGGGATAACGCCGGAATACTCGTTTCTTTAGACCGATCGCACGCGACGCAACCGATTTGAAATTAGTGTCGCAAACCGTTTGCACTCTTTGTTTTACCCACTCCACTATCTTTGTTTTACCTAGATCCACGGTCGTGTGAAACTAGTTTCGGAGTGGTTTGAAACTGATCGGTTGCGTCCGTGTACGATCGGCCTTAAGGTCGATTCAGACTATACGACACGACAAAACATTAAAACACGCGTTTTAATGGAACTATTCACACTTAACAGACACCGACCTGAACGTTCCGTCAACGGGAATAGTGTGAATAGTTCCATTAAAACGCGTGTTTGAATGTTTTGTCGTGTCGTTGGCGGTTCGTGTCGTATAGTCTGAATCGACCTTTGGTCGTTAGAAACAAATTGTTAATGTTTCACTGGGATGTTCTACATCGTTCTTATTCTCCAGATATTGCCCCGTGTGGTTGCTATATATATATTTCTTTTTTCATTAGATGTTCTTCGTGTTAAAAGGTTTAGCTTGACGAGTGACATAAAAATGCACTCGGAACGATATTTTGTTAGCAAATCTGAAAATTTGTAGAATTCACCCTAAAAATTTTCTGGTTTTGAGAATATCGTATCACACGTAAGGTTGGAAACCAGATTTGAATGGTTAGAGGGGTTCTATGAAACACGAGTTGAAGAATATAGAGAACAGGCAAAGGAGAAAACGCGGCGGTGCAACAACAAGGTGATCGAAACATCAAGCTGAATCAAATGTTGAAGACTCTTTGCAGCTTTTTAAACCGATAGCGTCGCTATTTCTCGTTACCAAACCCCAAATCTCCGGCGAATGTGATGCGAAAAGGCAGCTCTGTGTTCTCGGGCAAATTCCCGGAATCGCGAACGCATTTTCTCCTCCTTTATCTCGGTGGACTATCAGACTTGGGTCCAGTCTGGACTAAACACTAGAGACTTCGTTGTTCCTCGTACGATCGTTTGTATTTAGCCGTCTACATGGAGGCCAGTGCGTTGTTATTCCTCGGTAACACTGGGACATATATGATCGAAAGAACTAAGAGATGTACACAGGTTATATATTTCTAACCTTTCTGACATATTCAGACCTGTTCCCATACCACCTACCAAAAATTGGTACAAACTTTCTGGACAAACCAATAAAATTCATGCGATAGAGGGTTAATACCCTGTTTTCGGAGCGTCCGAAAGCGCCGAAAATATCAAAGAGCAACCACCTTGGAAACTCGGAAACTGTCGACACACCTCGGAGGGTGCCACTTTTAAAAGGTTCGAACGGTCGAGGAAGTTTGGACTTCGATCGAAAGCAATTCGAACCGCCCCTCTGCCATCGTCGCTTACGATGCCGCTCGAGAATTTCGCTTCTCACGGACCAAGCTCGATATAAATAGACGAAGTAGTAGTCATCGCAGAACGCCCCGATGTATACCTAAGGCGTGCCGAGCCAGGGGTCTAAATAGTCCGGTTAATTTCTAACGAGATAATTGGACCTCTACGGCGATTCTGTCCCTGATGCACGAGTCGTTCCAGAGGAGAACCAAAAATTTACGCCTCCCGATTCTGGCGACGACGAGTTCCATCGGTGCGAGCGGGCCTTTATTTAGGCGCGTTCCTGCATCGCTGACACGTGCTGCACCCGAGCAATAACAACCCGCGAGCCTACGAGTAGACGAGTAAATACAAACCAGGACATGGGCCAAACCCTAGGCTTCGAATAAATCTGAAGTTTGCCAATGTGTTTGGCAACTTCATTCGTACATTCCGAAGTAGGTAATAGTAAACGCGTTGGTGAGGCACGCCATGTACTAACTAAAAACAACCCATTTTTTAACCCAGACAAAATTTTAAACCAAACGAAATGGAAATAAAAATATTTTTTTCTACTTTCCGCTTTGTAATATCGTAACTTCATTCGTACATTCCGAAATAGGCAATAGTTAACGCGTTGATAAGGCACGCCATGTATTAACTAAAAACAACCCATTTTTTAACCCAGACAAAAGGTATACATAC